>NW_019212974.1:124601-230540 GCF_002532875.2 Varroa jacobsoni
CTACAACCTTTTTTTTTTTAAGATTCGAGCGCTCCATAGTAGGGATTATACGAGCGAGGTCTGGATTATGCAAAGAAATATAATTAAATAGGTGAAACACCACAGGAGATTCATATGTAATGTTGCACCTTACTGGGTTTTTTCGTGCTTTTGTTTATGTACGTTTTAATTGTTTCTATTTATATCTCAAAAGAAGAATTGCAAGTGTGATTAACTTCATATTGTATTAATTATTATTGTGATTGTATAATGATTATTGACAAATCTTTGAGCATGCTTTTTGTCTCCTTATATCCATACGCACTTCAAATCTATTTGAAGATAACCAGATTTTGGTGGATGGTTTTTTTTTACATAAGTTTTATATTAATTACAAATGATCAACTCTACTAGAATACATGTACGATGCATAAGGATGGGTGGTTCCGAACCGTCAATGGTTCATTGCGAGCCACCCACTAATACGCTAATTATATAGAATAACCTTGAAATATACATATATTTCAACTAACTGAAATGTCATCTTGTACAATCTAGTAATTATATTATCAATAGTTACTTTGCTAAAGCAATTGAGCTTCCAAAAGATACGTTTCAATATGCTATATCTCTTTGATATTGTTCATCTACCTATACTAAGAGAAGATAACTGCTACAGCTCTTCTCCATCTTCGTTTGTAAGAAGTTTTAAGCATTTCACAACAACATCGGTTCTAATAATCGGTCAGTCAAGTGTTGAGCAGTCCATTCGTGTATAAGTTCACATATTCAACTTAGAATGGCATGAGAAAGCTCTAAAGTGTTGTTTAATTTGTAGAGGTTCTATGTTGTCTCACATAGGAAAAGTGTTTTTTAGCCATGGATACTCGATCGAAATCACATTACAATAGAAATCATAAGAATGCCATAGTCAAAATATAGCTCTATTGCATATATAAGTTCTTCAACACTTCTTCATTTTCTTTTCTGTAAAAACCACGTAAGGCGTCCACATGTCAGTGGTACGTACAGGGTAATGATTAGCTAAGACTGTTCGTTAAGGACGTGAAACGCGAACCGTATAGAGCCAATCGGAGCAGCGTCTAGACAAATGATGCGATTACGCAGGTATGTTGCTTGGGTAAGACGCCTATTTGGTTCTTTATGATGATCCTCGTGTCATTTGGAAGCAGCTAAAAGCGCCACGTCAACCCTATCTAACCTTACCAGAATACCTAACGAAACCCCTGATAATATCTTGATCTAGCATATCCGCTCCCTTATAGCCTTGTTGCTGACACTTGGCACGCAGTAGCAATCCGACGCTTAATAAAGCTTTCCCGATTGAATGATTCGACGAGATCAGGTTTTACGTCAGCTAATCGTTGCATTTGACATTATGAGAGAAGTGTCAATCCGGTTTTCATTAATAAGTCGTTGCTAGCCTAACCCACCACATCCACTATCCTAGTGGTACTCCACTAGATACCTGCACAATCGTTATATCTATATATTCTATAGTTATTACTATATTACATTTTGCGTGATTTCCCAAACCGCAAATTACCTATTTCATGTAGAGTTATTTCAAGACTGAATGTTTATTAACTCGTATCGTAATAACATTTTATTGCGGAGAAAGGACTATGCGTCAATGCGTTAAGTGGACGGTCATTTTTAAAACACGTAATAGTAAACGTACATGTTATGGGCCGGTTGACTTTTTGCAGGAAGTATATGCGTGAGCACGAGCCAACGTCACGTATACAGTATTAAGCATCAATACCCCAGGGGTACGAGAACGCCTGTGGGAAGCGTCTAATGTTTCTGGCAGTCTTCTGAGGTAGCGACCGAACCGCTTCTGAACAGAATAATATGGGGCCTCTAAACATAGACGAATGTAGCATTATCGTTAGCCGGTGTTGTCTGATTGCCGTCGCATTCAACGTCTGGTGGCTTAAGCCGTTATCCTGTAGAATTTGGGTTAAGCGGACAGTGACCGTTGATGCTCGTTATCGTCGTTCCGGTCGTATCGGCCTGCCCATATTCTAGCTTGCCGCCAATTGAATGTAATTTTATTACGGTGTTCTCTAAAATATAAATAATATTAAATAAAAATAAATAAATAATAAAATTAAATTAAATACACAAATGATAAGATGAATAAAAAAATAAATAGATAATAGAAAAAAAAAGAGTCTGCTGATCTAAGCGCCCCCTAAATGGATTTTTTCCTGATTGGTTACTATTTCGAACTAGGAGCGTCCGAACTAATCAGTTACTAACCAAAGATAAAGGCAGGTTTCATCTTAGACTTAACTAATTGTCCACATGTTAAGTGGGGTCAAAAACCTTTGTTTGAAGTGTGTGGTGACTCGGCAAGATTTAGCGACATGCTTTCGACGACGCCCTCTATTTTGAACCTATTCATCTTCCATAGAATCTTCATCAAACGTTTTGCTCATTATGCAGGCACTGGGATAATTCAATAGTCACCATGATTAAGCTGCATTTGTTTTGCAGGTTGTGCCGTTTGAAAAGTAGAAGCGATCGCGAGGAACTATGTCGTGCTACTATTTACGCAGCTATTCTTCATTTTTAAATCGATTCTTCCTGGTCTTTCCTCGTTCTTAGCCTTAACGATATTTCTGTCGGCGCAGCATTCATCATTCGTCTTGAATGTTTACCCGTACGGTCTTCCAGAAAAAAAAACAAGCACAATAGTAGGCTCAAAATACGAGGCCACAAAGGATCGTTGAGAACGGACGACAGTATGTACAATCTAATAAAGTACAATTTCACTTCATTTCTCACACTACAAAAGTAATTTGGTGCTTTTTGTCTGATATCAAGGCTATAAACGTCCAGCTCCAAATTTTGTCCCAAAATGATATTTGCTAAAGGAGCCATACAACTCTGAAGCCAGCATCTATTTAACGGATCGCTGTTACCGGCGGCCGCTGCGTTAAGTCCAGTCACTAATCCACACTACACAACCTGTGTGAATAAAGAAAGTTATATGTTGATATAGGAAAGTTGGTTCTGAAGGAAAACTAAATGTGCTAGACGAGGTTTGCCGAGACGAAGTTTCTTTAAAGGCTTAATAACAGAGGCGATGTAATATACAAAAAAAACTTATCGTTTTTTCTTTTTTATTTAAATTTGGTCGGATTCAACAAGACTTTCGTCTATGATATGCCACTATAATAGATTTGTGGACTTCAAAAGGACCATACGAAAACCACTATTTGCATCGATAACATAATGTTTAGGGGTAAGGAATTCGGACTAATTAAGGGAAAACGGGCTTAATTAAAGTCTTTATTAATAATCTTTGCTCATCTAATTAAAAAAAAATTGCCCACTCATCCTAACATGGTCGTACATGAATAAGGGCTGTTTTTTTTTTACTTACCGTTTTTCACTCATTAATATTTTTACATCAATCACTTACCATCTGCTGGCGTCTCGATGGCATCGACGTTATCATTAGTTTGAAGTTAGCTGTTTTTTGTTTGTTATTTGGTGAATTAGTCTGCACAAGCGGGTCGCATAACGCCCATTACAAACGAGTTTTTTGAAAAAGCACACTCGCTAAGTAATAAAAGTACACCCACACGATGCTTGCTGACAAAAACACGCAACTCATTCGTCCGGGGCTGATTGCGTCAATAGACTAGGCAGCTCCTCCCAGAGGGTTACTCCAGAAAATTACTCCTCAACCTGGAAAAGTCTTCCCTTAATTTTCTCTACGTCTCGGTGCCAAAACGTAGGTTTCATGCTGATAAGTAACAGTAAAAATAAGCACTTTGTGTAATTTAATAGTCCAACTTACGTATTTTCACATGTCAAATGAAATCTCCTTTACCGTGGCTACCTTTCCTTGCGATTAAGGCGTATTCTGCGCAGATAATTTCGAAATTCAATATCAGGTTTTCCAGCATAACGAGATACTACTATAGGCGTATCAGTAAGGCATAATGGGGGAAATTATATTTTGCATTGAAGACATTTTTGATGATCCGGCCATCGGTCGCTATAAACGGTTCTGTCAACCTATGTCCGCTCTATGGGAGGCTATGCAGAATCAATCGAACAGATGGAATGTGACGTTCCAGTGTTCTATGAACATACAGCGGTATAGTATCATTTCAACAGCTAAAGTATCCAATATATAAACGTTGCATCGAAAAGATAGTGGAAATGCCACGCGCTCCCCTGTTGCAAAAACGAGTTCTGCTCGGAAGAGGTTTGCTACATATGATACAAATGGCGGTTAGCACACCTTTAGCCGTCGTCGCCGTGATAGTACACTGGGTAACGTGTTTGCCTGCTAACCATGGGGACACATAGTGGTCTAGGTCCGAATCCGGGCGTAGATACACCTCATCTTGCGCTGGTAGGAGCCAGCCGTTCGAGCTAATCCCTAATGGTTAAATACCGGACACAGAGCAAGAAAGAAACGAGCCTTCAGGTAGGCTGCCATACCTACTTATTCATGACACGGAGGTCGATCCTCTAAGTACTGTTCGTCTGGACGGGCGCTACGTCATCGCCGGTATTCTTCCCTGTATGCTGTTAGAGATGAACGTCGCTAAATAAGTTTTCACTGTTCGCGTTTCCTCTAGCCACTGACTCAGCCGTACGATGCGCACGCGAGCTGAAAAGAGCCAAAATAGCCTTAATGCCAATCACCTTTTATCCCTCGATGAAATATCGCCAGGCATTAAGAAATGCCGTAGGTAACGGAAGACGAAAAAAAGAAGCGAAATAGCAAATAAAAGGACACTTATTTCACACATATTGTTTGTACAGGCTGTTTGGGTTGTGCTAAATGCTATTTAACCCAACTTTTTGGCCATCTAATCTTCTCGCCGTGTAAAGTTCAATACATATTGATAGTTATTTGCCTATTATTTAATCTTTAATATCTACGATAACTGTATTATTCACACTTCGTCAAGTTAATAGTATTTGGGAAATGTAAGTGTCTGCGGAAAAACTCATGGAAATTTGGTACATTTTGTAAAACGTAATCTTTCCAGATTTGCTTCGAATATGATCATCAGCTTCTAGCATGTTTTGATGCTTATTCCATTTTTCTAACAGCTACCGCTTTTTGTCGGCAAAATATATACTTGTATATTTGAAAAAGTAAAAACAAATAAAGAGATATCAAACTGGTTTCTGCAGCTGTTATGTGTGGAGCACTCTATTGATTGGTGCGTCATCTACCTCAATTTTCGTAAATATCGTTGATTTTTTTCATAGTCCGTTGTTTTCGTTGTCAATAGCAATTGTCTGACAGAAAACGTTACCAAAGGTCTGGGGAATGTCTGAGGACGAATCAAAGAATTTAGCGCTGTTGCTATAACTTCAGGTCGACCATGTTCAAAATGCTCGAATTAGGTGCCTTCCGGCCTTACAATGGGAAACCAGGCCGAGCAAAGATTGTCCATTAACCTATGTTTACCTTACAAACGATGGTCTCCCTATGTTCTGCATTTCCGGGGCAATCCCGGGCACAAGCATGTATTTCGTGACTAATGTAACTTTAAAAACGATCAACCAATTCTGCGACTTTACAACTATTAAATATTACTTAAATTGGATGAATTTTGTAATAAGAAAGGTTTTCCATTCTACCCTACTTGTGCTGCCACAAGGTAGCCAATCTAGGTTTTATCAGTAACGAATAAGTATTGAACAATCCTGTACAAGATAGGATTTCTGTGATGCTCATTACCTCGACCTTAAAGGACATCGCCAGCCTCGTCTGCTGAGATGAAAGCGTCCTCTTCCTCTGCGGCCCCTGCATAAGCTGTAATCTGCTGCAAATTTGCGTAAGAAAAATAGCATGTATAGATATAGTCTCGTTGGATATTGCTGGCCAATCAAAATCAGTTGCTGAAGGCCACTCGAACTGGTGATAGCCAACAATCATAAGCATATCGCAATGTGCTTTTCCGGAGCTATCGAAAATGTCTAAATATGATTTGAGCCACGCCACAATTGACGGATAATAATTCATTTGCTTTAAGCGTTTGGTCATGTATAGCTATAAAATGATCAAGTGGTGTCAGCGAATGATAACTTTATGAGCCAATATTGTTGACTAGTGAAGAATCAATGGTCAGTTATTAAGTTTCTGCTCGTTGAAAACAAAAGCCATACTGGAATCCATCAAAAATTAGTATAAACGCTTAGTAAGGAAGCCTTCAGTAAAATTACAGCTTATCTTTGACGCGATCGTTTTAAGAATGAAAGTGGACAGTTGAAGACCACAGTGGGGATAGTGACTCGACATTTCACAACGAGAAGCGCAAAAAACGAGTTGATATACTCACGGAAGCTTTCGAATAAAAAACAAACCATGAACAATGATAACTCTTTATCAGCCTCAATATAAGATTTTTCAAAATACGCGTTATGACATCGTAACGAAAACATTGGAGACCGAGAAAAATGTTGTAATTTTTTACTAACGAAGTCTAAGGCATATGGAAACACGTGTAATGTAGTCCAAAGACAACTTGCGCAGTTATTATCATGAGTAAAAAAAAACCTTATAGAGCACGTAGAAAAAGCATGGCCCAGTTTGTGCCATTTAGCATAGCAGAATGGAGTAAAGAATAGCGTCAAACGAGAAAAAGGTCAACTTCAGCGGCTGACGCTCATATTCGGATATGAAAGGCACTTATTATAGAGAAATATTGTCTGAAACAGAAACAGTGGACGCCGCCGTATATCTGGAATTCCTCTAGAAGATGCTTGTAGTGCGGCAACCAATTACATAGACAGCAACGCGCACTGTTAACGCTATGCTTCAATCATGGCCGGATCGAGAAGGACAGAATCAAAGGGCCCTTTAGGCCCCGTTTTCTCAAGATCTAAGAATTAAGATTTAAGATAAGGAAGCGAGAGGTGAAGCAGTGTATGAAATTTTCAATTCTTTCAATTAGGCCATCGATAAGGAAATTAGGTATGGTAATGCAAACTACAAGTATGCGGCTATTTAGAAATTCCCAGAAATCTCTTGTAATCTACAAGAAACGAAGGAGACTACACGTAACACTTATCAAAGTATTATCAGTGTACTCGATAGTAACTATTTAAGTGTTTTAATTTGTTAACCAATAACAGAAAGGTACGTAATCAAGGGTACCCAAAATAAAATTTATTTATTAAGCTTTTTCATAGATTCTGCTACATGTTATTATAGATTATTGCATATATTTCTAAAAGATTGGACCAAACATTTATAGTATCTGTTCTCATGTAAGTGCTTAGTACTCTATAATGAGGTTATTTGTTATTACTTATGTGAAATATCAGTGGCGGAATCGAAAATACTTTGCCAAGGATAGTTTGGTGCGTAGACAGTGACAGGTAGCCATTGTTGTCAATCGACCACTGGAAACACAGCAGGGGTCCTTGTAGGCTTCGTGAGTTCTTCTATATTATGAACTACCTAGTATAAGTCGCCTATTATTGCATATGAAATATATGAAAAGCCTTGTTTAAAACTCATACTCATAATTGAAGCCGGAACGATTTAAGCCAAAACTTTCAACACAGCACATCGATAAAAATAGGATTTGACATCATTCCCGATGCATTGCAAAAAAGTAAGTCTACTAAGTATCCTCAATAAGGATTGAAGCAAGTATCACCAGCTTTTTTTTTTTTAGATAGAACATGTACAAACTGTGTTTTACGGGACGGCACCACGGACAATCAATGTGTTTGTATTTATAAACGAACTCTAGCCTAAAATGAGAAAAAGGGCTATGAGAAACGTAACATATGGGCAGACATTTTGATAGGTACGCCTCAGACATTGACGCAACGCTCAGTTTTATGTTGTACATTATAGCATAAAAGTATTTCAACGACTATAAACTATCTAAACGTAAAGAACCCTGAAATGGCTTATATATTAAGTATATATCATAAATCTCTGGATAGTCAATTTAATCGTACCGTAAATTTACGATGGTTACAGAAAATTGCACTGAAGATTCTTATAGACTGACTATACGTACTGCTAGCTAAGGTATAATATTTTATGTAGGCGCGAAGCTGGACTGAGTAAGATAAAAAAATAAGTGGGTACAATGCAACAAAGCGTTTCTTTTTAAACCGATACCGTACACATATATGAACATTTGCGGTGTAAAGTATCGCTAGCAAATTTAACTTAATTTTACGTTCTGAATACTAAAACGAACGATCGCAAGTTGAAGACAATTGTATTGGTAGCGATCCTAATTAATAGAGGATTAGCTAATCATCCCCTGGTATCTATGAACTTTATAGTTACTCAGCAAAAGAGTAAGCACTTGCAGTCCCGCTCATTGCTGTCTAGTCCATAAATTTCGTTATTTACAGAGGTTTGATAAATTCCTCTCAATAAACATCAGCACTTCGTCTTCTTATAGATACTGTTTATTTGCTTGTTTAGTACTTTACAGTTACGCTAAGTGTTGTCTTACAAGATGGAATAGGTTTGATAGAGACATTTTAAACATCCTCACGCTTAACCCAATATCAACTAAATACTTCACGACAAGATAAATATTCGTGTAGTACACAGGGTACTACTTTTTAGGATCCCCAAAGAATTCGTTACCATCATTGAATTCTGCGGGTAGTGACCGCATCGATGCCGTCTGTTCGCAACCGCAGGTATCAAACGCAAGCCTGCTTTGTGTTATGTGCTCCCGTGTTGACTGATCATTGAAGTAAGGCCCTGCTCATGGTTCCGTGCTATCGTCACGTCGTTCCTAGCCGTCGGTTGCATAGGCACGCTCCCTAAGACACGAACGTTGTCGAAAGTTACCACTACCACAACTACTACGACCCAGCAATGAGTGCACAGTGGATCTGGTGCACAACTACGATTAACAAGCCTCGGGCTGAATCGAAAAAATAGACCGTGGCCAACAGTTGACCTCGTAGAGTACGGTCTACCAATGTACTCCCCATTACAATACATGTTGAAAGGCATACCCGGTCACGCAATAATGTCATAAACGCTTCATCGATATGGGCAGATTGCACAACTCACAAAAGATTAATACGTACATCAGCTCGTACTTTTTAATTTTTGCACGCCAAGTAGAGGTTGAATTTAACTGAACATTACTATAGAACGACCCATATTAGTAACAATGATCGCTCCTTGATATATTGTTTCTTTCAATTCAGGGTTCATACATTTGGCCAGACCTCTGAAGTCAGATGTACATAACGACTTTCAAATAATTTTTGTTCTACGCTGGGTGTAACTGAATGAAAACCTAGAGCTTTCACGTAACAGGAAAAACAAGAAAGAGCCAGGAAGTATGGCGCCAGTACCAAGACTAAAGAGCGGATATTCACTGTGGGCATTTATTTAGGATCACTTTGATAAATAGGGTCCTACTGATCCCTGGTTCGTATGCCGGTGCCTATTACATAATTACAATTAGATACCTCTGCAGGCAACAATAAGGCAATCTACGATCATGATGTGTTCTAAAATAGAAACAAAAAGATGAATATAACGATTCTATCATTTATATGAAAAGTATGTCATATATATATACATATATATGACATACTTTTCAAGTAATAGGTTCAACAGGTTTTTGGCTTGGTACATTTTGATTTCGATACAGAGCCTAGATTTTTATAATTTTCGTTTACCCTATAGTTCAAACTAATTATTACTATTATTATATCACTACCGATCCTACAAAAAGAAAAAAAATCAAATATCTACTTTATCTGATTTTATACACTAAAACAATACAGGGTCTCGTATGATCACCATTTTCTGAGATGTCCAAGCCTTGACATGGGTACTAAATACAAGTGTAATCTCAAGCTTTTCGTAGCCGTCATTGGAATTCTCGATATCATTGTACAATTTTTCCTACTTGAATAAGTGGTTCTATCTCATCTCAACGGCGATTTTCGGACTTGACGTAAGTAGCATTTATATAAAGACCGTAAGTTACACAAATGGAAATGTTTCAATATTTAGATTTGAGACCCGCTCCCAAAGCACTAAACTAAGGTGCACACGCAACTGTCCTTGAATATTACCTTGCTAAAGGCAAACATTCAGGCAAAACATCTTCCGGCGATAAACCTACATAGGTCTCAGGCTTGATTGAAAATTGTTAATCGTACGGTGAGGACAAATTGACTAGGTATTGAAGACACTAAGCTTCTAAACGAGCCAATGAGCCATCATGACAGTATAATTCGAAGAAATTATGCCACTGCAAGTACCTTGATTACCTTACGGCCAAACCTACTTAACATTGCTATCGAACTCGATTTCTCTCTAGGGTGACGCCATTCACTTATCTAGTCTTTTTGTGGCTCATGGCAAATATTGAACAAATATAGTTATGATCCTGTGCCCCAGGCATTTTTTTGTTTATTCCGCAAATTGCGCTTGTCAAAACCCACGTATGTTTGACTGGCCTGGAATCGATTCACATGGAGTCTATTTTTACTCAGTTTTCGCACTTTCAGTATTTGGGCTATAGTCTATAACACGCTACACGTAAAGCGCCAGTTTTAGCCGGGTCCCGTCCCTGCCGATCTGACATTTTAATCTTCGTTCTAGAAACGTTTGCACTATCTAGGTATTGTGTTTTCGCTTAGGACCTTATTACCTTATGCTTACCGATCTTTCGTGAATTTCCGTAGTGCTGCGGCCTTCAAAGGACAAAAGCTTGACCACTGAGCATCTTCAATATTAAAACACGTTTTTTTTTTTTTCTAAACCTATATCTTCTGAAGTAAACTCAATCAGTTTTCTCACAAGATCTTAGAAGATAGGAGTATTTGCTTAAACATTACTCAATTTCAAAGCTTGCCAGATTTACTCTCAAAGTCAGCCTCCAAGTTATTCACGTTAACTAAAATAGAACAAGAAATGCATTACTATTAGCGTTAATTTGCTGGTTTCTATTTGATTAAGAGCCTGAATTACAGAAACCAAACAACTTATTTGCTTTGCTATGAGAAATGAAACAACAGCGCTGTCAGCAACCGTACTAATTAGCACAATAATCTTTTTGACAGATAGCCAATTCATAAATAATGCAGATGGTGTGTAAATTGGTTTTCGGTTTGATTGGCTTAATCGGTTTATTGGTCCGCATTTTTCTCAGCATGTAAAGCGGAAGAAGCTACGACGAAAGCCTCATAATAAGCGCTAACGAAAATCTTCAAGATGGTTTATTTCTATACGACTATCTTAGTCGAAAACACCAATTATACTGTATTTAATCGGCCAAGGTTACGCACCAATCCCATCCACATGTTTCTGGAAGAAAAAAGTAATATGTACTAGACGAATTTCGTCTGCTAATGGCGCGCAATTCAAAAGTTATTCAATTTTAAAGTCCGAAGAATATGCTTGTGATAGCCTAAAATCCCTGCCCGTACGTCCAACAAGAATATCTGAGGCATATTATTTAAGCACTACGTAAATTACTTTGCTTTCTCTTGAAGATTATTTAATTGGTCACGGTCAAGGACCATGCGACTCAACTTCTGGGTAAAAATGTCGATGCATTATTGCATTCGTACGATCCTGTTAAAGATACAAAGAGCTAATCCATACCTTTATTTGTAGTATCATAGATAAGCGCCTGCACCTAAAAATTGTTAAATGGGATGATGATTATTTTCAGATATTCGTAAATTTCTTCGTACTTCTTTCAAAATGAATAGTTCTTTTTACTAAACATTTAATTCCATAAACCTATTTGATTGAGCCCTACTTAACTGAAAAAGGGGACTATTCTCGAACTTTTTAACGAGCTAAAAATATTCGGATATATGTGATTTATTGGTCATGAATAAAAACTGTGACAGGCTAGCAGTAATCTAACGTCCAGGAAAGGAAACTACAAAGGAAGGATATTACCTATTTTAACGGATATCTTTCCCATTCCAGAAACCGATTATGATCGATGTATTATATTGTCATTTGACAAATAGAAAAAAACGACTTTAAGCAAGCCTGTCTTACTTCTCAACAGGCTGATACGGAATTTGAAAATTAATTGATATTTTATTATTTCCATTCAACAAACATCCAGCAGGCTCCTTAAATCATTTTTTGTTGCAAAGTGTTAGTTCAGTGAGCTTAAGTCGACCCCTCGATCAGGTCTCAAAATTAAATTTGTCTACAGTTAATAAACACCTGTTGCGTGTTTCCACCTTCATTGAACAATTACTGTTGTACCTTAAGAAGAGAAGCTTTATGTTTTGTTTGGTATATTCCAATCCATGCAACCTCAATACAGTTAATGTCCAGGTTTCGCGAGTGCAAAAGCTACCGAAGTAGATTAAATGACTACTAGGTGCAGCTGACCAATGACGCAGACAACTCCGTCAGCTACTTACCAGAACATCGCGAGGAAATTGCCGCCATTCTATAAATGCTTTCGCTTAAAGGTATTTACTTTCGAAAAGCTGAATAGTAATTAGAAGAAAAACATAAAAAATCAACAACGTTAGCAACAACACTGCCTATAACTCACGAGAAGTTTGATACTACATATAGGAGTTGTATATGCATGCTGCACATATGCAGTCAAGTCTGATCATCGAAGTATGTACTTTTAATAGAATCTCGTGTCGTGCCCTTTTTCTCTGAGCTTACATTGAAAGTGTTCATTTGACACATCGTCTAGGCCGAAGAGAACTGACATCTTTCAATTGTTAGGATAGGGTTATCCATGCTCTTTAGGATGTTGAGTCACATGATTACGAAAATATAAGGTTTTTACTATAGAACTAAGTGTGTTGCCATGGTCCGTAGAGCTTTCGTTATGATGGGTAAACCGTAGTCGACCTAGGAAGAGCAGCACACGGACAAACAAACCAAGCTCGCTGAGATGTCTATTTCCTAAATCAAAATACGTTCCTATAGAAGATCTGCAAGCAAACCTAGCAATGTGTACCACGAGATGCAACTTTTAACATATTATGAGCTTGTAGCTTGAGCCGAAAACAATCAGTTTTTTTTATTTACACCTTTCGTGATTTAGGTCTTTCATACTCAGCATGTTGCTAATGTCATGGTGTTTAATGTTATACAAAAACTAAAGTACAGTCCGTATGAATATGCTAAATTGGTTACGTGCCACTATCTCTAACATCCCTTAACCAGATGATGTGTTATGTTTCCGTCAATCTATGTACATACAGATTCATCAACGAGTGATAGGACACGCGCCCTACTAAAGGAAAAAAGAAGCCCATTATGCGCACATGTGGTAAAAGTTCGACCGCAAGCTAGATTTGAGAAAAGCTGGAAAATTTTGTAATTTAATTTTCTGACAAACGCGGTACATACATACGTACATGGTGATGAATTTCATTCCCGCTTACTGGTTGATATTAAGGTAAAGTTAGAATAAATCGTTCGAGACTATCGTATAGTTAGCCAAAGAATATTTGATAATAACTTAGATAACAATTTTCATAAAATAACACATAGATTTCTGCGCGTACTAATCTTTCATTCTAACCTTAAAATTCTAAATTGGCTTATGAATTGTCGCTGGTTTTCTTATAGACAGTCTGTCAGTTCATCACGTTTGCCAATACATCGTTCGGCTTACAGGACGAACATTTGGCGGAACAGGCTCTGTGTTTGTTCACTTTGGTATGCCCCTAGTTCTGGTCTCTTCTATGCTCTTTGCAAACATGTTCGTATCTTCTTTCGTAGGCAATAATTCCCCTCTCGCCTGCACAGTACACCACACAATCAAGATTAGCAAATATTTCCACCAGAAATATATTACCCTTCGGGGCATTCTCATGACACAGCATCGTAAAACACCGCAAGCGGAGCTGGCCTCGGGCCCCCTGCTTGAGGCTGCCCTGTTCTGAGCTTCCGCGGACCTATGCCGCCAGAAAAGATTTTTGAGATGGTGCATTTGGCCGTTCCAAGTACTATTAGCAAACCAGTGCCTCACATGTGCAACGTATACAAGTACTAGTAGTACGTTCACCCTTTGTGACTTGTTGTCGCTTGCATTTTTGATTCACTTTAGTAGCATTACTGCTAAGGCTATTATCAGGGCAACAGCAGCCGCATCATAACTATCTCCAACCGTTCTGTTTCATACGACGGGCAGTACCAGCAGTAACTTGAGGGAAACGGGACTTAAAGCATGGGTACATTGTACTCTAGCGTCAACGCTTTTCCTTTCGTTTTAACCTCATGATCACCCCGGCTGGCATTGGTCGGCTGGTCAGTTGTTGTTATCACAGCGGTGGTGCCATATCCCAGAAGCTGTTATATCCTTTGTACTTAGCTTGTTTATTAGAGTAACTGCTACCACTACACTATAACTTTCCAAAAACTCTGGTTTACACAGTGACTCACGTGGAAACTGGCTAACCCAGTTAGGTTTAACGCTCAGATTAGCACCTTTTCTTATTGAGTAGAGTTTATTTGAAGAAAGCACTGGCAACAGCTATGACATTTCGCCAATTGATTAAGTACTCAAGCAAAGTTGCTTGATAGAGTTCGCATGATGGAGTACCTTTGCTTGTTTCCAACTAAGAGTAGCCATTCACGCGCAGATCTACTTGCCGGTCTCAGTGCATGCAACTGCTGTTGGTACGTTGTACAGAGAAGGATAAGAAGGGTTGGTAAAGGCAAGCAAAGATTGGTAAAATATCTAGAGGAGAAAAGCACATAAAGATGGAACCTTAGAAGAATTCGCTTATCGGGGCTATAACAAAAGTGGTATGAAAATGAAACTTTTTTCGGCAGGTAGCCGAATAGCTAGGCAATTGAAACTGTAGGAAGGCTCGTTAAACGATAGGCCGATTCGTAGGCGTGCCAGCAAAGACTATTTATCTAGAACACCTATTATGTGGTGCATACGAACGGTGGAGCTTTTGTGTTGTTCCACAACGAGAACTATTACAACTATATATAGAAATTATTTTCACTGAGGAAAAGCCAACTTCCATGTCCCCGTGAAGACGACGCATATTAAAAAACAGCAGTTGAAAGTCTAGGAGGCTACTTCACGAATACATACTTTTTATTTTATTTGATTAGTCATTCATTTATAGATAGTGTCCCCACAGTTACTAACAATCTCTGTTTTAATCTGCTAATCAGGCAATACCATGCTCTCTACAAATGCCGCAGTAAATAGAGCGCAACCGACTTCCCACATCTAGCAAGCAAAAAGGAGGTTAGTGGTTCTGGTAAAACTTTGAAAGGCGTTCATACACGTTTTGCGTCTCCAGTCCATTCATGGCTACCGAGTGTTTGTTTGTTTGTTTGTTCGTTCGTTCGTTCGTTCGTTGTAGAACCGTTGAGTTTCAGTTCTAAGTAACAATATAGACTTGCATTAGGGGGTCGTTAACGGGGATGATACAATACTGATTTACTTTATGTATAGTTAGTTATCAGTAAGTGGTACCTCATACTTTATTTTAACTTCTGGTCGAGAATACTGCATGTGTTGAAACGTGTTTCTGGTGCGTTCAGCTGGATTTCGTTTAGATATTTGGTGTATTTGGACCATGTTCAATGTACTAGTGTGATGTAATATTAGGATCTATATAATATGTTACTGGATATTTGTGACTTGTCTGCGAGAACATGGCGCCTGCATTCGGAGCTCAATACTCGGCTAATATTGTTCGTTTGGCATCCCGTCCATTCCGTTATTACGTCAATTAGCCAGAGTGAACTGAGATAGAAAACCAGAAATAGTTTCTTAATTTGGTTCTGGATCGACGAACCACATTTGTATTTAGCCTTTTCAAGCTATATCACGAACTCACAAACGATGCAAAAAAACATCATATATTAGAAACACTATTGTATATTGTTCAGCTTTCATTGAAAGTGTATAACACAATAGAAATCGATAACAGCGGGAAATTCACCACAAATAATAATCGTCTATATTATCTGCATTGGTGAAACTCTACCACGGAACAAATGAAGTGACTCTCTTCGCATATAGTCAACAGAAAGATCGTTATGTATTCTAATCATACGCGATTCCCTTATGTGCTTCGTCTCAACGTCCGATCAGACGAGCGCGGCTTTACCTGATCCTAGCTTATCTCGTTCCCCACCAGCTATCCACTGTTGACTCTGGCAGCGGAAGAACAGGGAAGCCCATGACTCACCTAAATAACCTCTCGATATTTTCAGATTAAGTTAACGGTGGTGACCGGACGATGCTTATCCAGGTGGTTACTTCATATTGTCATACGAGTCGAAGATATTGTTGTTATGGGCACGGTTATTAATTAAAGAGACCACATTAAATACCTAATAAGGTAGAATGTTGGATACACCCAAACTAACGCGGCACGCTAGCGCAGAGTAGAAATCTTGCGGTAACTGCGTATGCTCTCGATCTTGTAACGACCATTAAAATGATATTTCAACTGCGATATAAAGTGTTACCGTAGATGCATCTATTTCGTGTAATAAAGGCGACAATTACAAACCTTGTGGAGACGCTAAGAACTCTCCAGTGGAACTGCGAGAGGCTGCAGCTCTGGCGCACTTTTCCCGGAAGCGCTGGATTGTAAAGACATTTCCGTCCTAATTGAGACTTGGGCAACTGGTCCGTTTCAATGAAGGGCGCCTCATTTTGTTTGCAATCATAACATAGGCGATTTCACGCCGTGTATACTAGGCACTAACATCCTGGCCTCCGCGGCCATCGGCTAAGGCTCGTAGTAGCCTTCGTTTCACGCGCTGATTCGGAATCAATGTACGTACTGACGGAGATACTCCTGTTAGTGTACTAGGAGCGCTGTCCTCTCATTCTGTCTAGGCTCTGATCATTGCAGGCCGCTTCAGCGCCCATTTCGACATGCCGAACTCGAGTTACATTATTTTTCTAGATACACCCGCGGACTTTGATTGCTGGCTAATCAATCCCACCGACCTACGATATGCATGAGTTCGGTCATCAACATATTTGCGACGAATATAACCGGGGATGCGGTAAAGTTATTTGTCAGAGGACGCAAGCACTTCTGCTTGCGTCCTCACAGTCCAGGTCACACCTGTCAAACGCCAAGCTGCGTCGCTATGCCTAGATGTATAATGCATCCACAAAGTTCTGCCTATATCTATATATGATGAATACCGAAGCTTATGCGCAGCATCTGCTTGAAATCCTCTACTCTATAGAACAGTCCTTCCACCTCCCCTCGGAAACATAGGTTGTGGTTCAATTGGCCCAGGAGGCCCAGGTGGCTTATACCGGAAACACAGGCCGAGCTCTATCTTATATCGTCCATTTTCAAAACGATTTGTCGAAAAATGTATACATCGTAAAGGCAACAATATCTTGAATGGCTCAAGATCCGTTTGATTGTTTATATAGAACGTAAACCATACAAGTGGCCAACGCGGCATGGAAGTCCGACAACTTCCCGATTCGTCCCTCACGAATCACTTCTCGGGAATGTTTACGTCACGGGGTACGATAACACGAGTGGTATCCTCTCTGACCGCAGCGTGGAAAGAAATTTCAGTACAACGCGATATTCTTTAACAAGACTTCACACAGCTGGACCTAGTACTGGGTCTTAGAAGCCTACGCAATAAGGAAGCGACCGGTCCGGATAGAGTCTAACACGAATACCTTAAATGCGCGATTGTTCTGGACGGCACTGTTTACGAATGTCTATATCATAGTGCATTTTTAGCCCAGTGGGAGGATGCTACTCGATTAGTGATTTCAAAGGTAAAGGTCAACTTGGTTGCGCCGTCAACATGGCAGGGAATAGCGAAGAAATGTCTTTATTATAAGTTACTCTGCGGCTTGCTGACTAAGAGATTAAACAGCTATTTGATAAGCTTACGAATTATCCCTACGGAACAACATAGATTTCGGAGAGAGCGTTCCACAAAAGGCATCTAGGATCCTGAGGGCCTGCGTCAAGAGAGCACTGGCCACGCCACGCAGTCCGCTATGCGCAGTGTTCATTGACTTAAATGCAGCCTTCGACTTGACACCCCAAAAACGAGGTAATACTAACGCTGACCGAGGCGGATATCTTAATAAATGCGCTCAATCTTTTCGTTGTGACTCGATGACAAAGTTCCCAAGCTTCCGCTATTCAAACAGTTAATTGGCCCGGTTCAGGGGATCAACCTAATTCTTCTCCTATTCGTGGTCTTGCTGAAGGGCTCCGTTGATCAAATAAGATGGCCGAAGAAATTAAAGATTCATGGGTCGAACGGTCTCTAAGCGTAACAAGTTAAAGCTCGGCTCCACGACACAATCACAGACTGCAGTGTGACTGAGGTGAGATTGGACCGGCCACTGACCTGACCAAGATAGAAACGAAAAAGTTTAGAAAGGTAGATAGTGCAGCAGCCACTGACACCTTGTATTTTGCCGGGTTTCGCCTTTTGCCTATTTAAACTGCTTTTCGTACTTGCTTGCTGTTCTTCCCCGCGAACGGCAGAAGTTTAGTTGTATGTCGCCGAAAGACGCAGGAAGGCACCGCATGGGCGATCAAATATCCTCATCGTTTACCCTCTAGCAACCGCTTCCAGCCTTTGACCTTATAGTATTTCCGATCGCAACTTATATTTACGCCTCATTTGGGAAGATTTTAGAAAACGTTAACCAAATAAATGGCGTCAAAAGATCATTGGAACTAGATACAGTGAACCGAAATTGCCTTCTGTATCATCTAACCGACGCGCTACTTTTATGCAAGGACCTACGTATTCGCTTTAGGCTCTCAGCAACGTGACCAGAAACAAAAATTTGCGAAAATTGATGGTTATTTCCTTACTTCGGGCGTAAGAGGGAACAACGAATGGAGAGGAAGGAACCGGCTAAACACATATGCCGCCGTCAATCGTTTTGTTGTGTATGGGTTCCACGAGAAACTCTGCAAGGAACCAGGCTTGCACAAACTGAACGACACATGTGCTTCAGATGTCATGTCGTTTGTTGGCCTTGATGGCTGGCGAATCTCTCAGAATAGTTTTAGAAATTTGACAAGGCTTGTGTTATTGACTTGTAAAGTTTTTACGAAGCCCTTGACTAGTAATAGCAACAGTTATTCGTTGGTTAATTTGACATAGGCGACACGTGTTTCCAGGACATTGGTAAATGAGCCGGTTTGCCTGTTAGCGTACGTTCATAGATTCTATATATACGCGTATAAATTCGAGTGATAATCCGCTTTAGTTAGTCAACAATGTACGAAGTTAAAATTACTCTTACTCACAATTTATTTAGGCCACTCAATCTTAAGAAATTTTGAAATTGAGAAAAACCATTAGCCTAAAGCTGGCTATTTCTTAAAAGTAAGTAATAAATGCTAAATTTATCTGTCGTATTCATCGTGTGCAGAAGAAATAATTGGATCTTCGTGCGACTTATTCTTTTATACCGTCCATTTTATACTTGAGTAGCAATGTTTGACATCGCGTAACCTGTGTATATTCTGTGTAGTTGAAAATCATCTTTTCATTCCCAGCCAAAAGTGTGTGTATAAATCTATCAAAGCAACACGCCAAAACTAGCTCTAAGCTGATGATGTATCGATGCGCCGTTCGATATAGCCATACAAGTACATCTATTTCGCTGTAGCAACTGTCTTATTAATAGCAAAATCTTTAGGAATCGACCTTTGGTTCCTAGCAATCTGTTACCACCATTACAGATAACGTACAATAGTTGGCCGCTTTTCCCGATATTTACCATTATACAAGACCAAATAATTGCCTAATAATGTATCTAACGAAAAACAAGGAAGCATAAGGCAGCAGTAGCTCGGAATTCTAATTTACGTTCGTGACGCGACCGCTCGCGTTATCTTTCTCGTACGTTAAGCGTTTTCGACCGTAGCTATTGCATTTAAACGACTCAGACGAAAGGGTTAAAGAAGAGCTTTAAACACTGAAAGAAACATTTTAGCCAATAGGGCTTGACCGCCGTCTAATAGGATTCGTTGATCATATCCGTATACGATAACGTTCATAGAAATTTTCATCTCTATCCAGTCAGCTCGGATCGAAGCAACAGCTTCCCGTCAAAAACGATAATACAGCGCTTGTCGTAGAAGTTTTTACGAGGATTTTACCGGCACGACGGGATAACGTCTGACTTTTTTTTCTATCATCATCATCATCATCATCACCATCGTATATCGGAGGTATTGCAGATGCGGTGGGCGTCCGAACATTTATCCAAACTTAAAAATATGCAGCACTAGACTGCTGCTGCTGCTGCTGCTGCTGCTGCTACTGCTACTGCTACTGCTACTGCTTATAAGTTAACGAGAACTAGTTCGACGAATTTGGTTCGCACTTAACTGCTTTAACTTAGTTTATCTTTGCCATTTAGGCCTCGTGTTCTGAATTGCCTTAGTTTGTAGCCTTGAAATCTATAACACTCAAATAGTGTACCTGTTTTTTTCTTTTATAAAATATTAATGTATAAATCCCGTAGGATTTGATACAATGTTTTCTAATTACAGCCGTAGCTTAGGACACATCGACCTCTAGTCCATTTCCGGTAAGGCTGCTTGTCCTAGCACTACATCGACTCTGTAATATCGTTATTCTACATAAAATCGTAGTGATTACCTTATTTCTAATGGTGATTTTATTAGTAAGATTAAGCCTTACTAGATCTCTTCCATCGGCCACGGATTAGAAGCGCTATTATATTTGAACCATATTGTATTTGTAGTTTAGGCGCTAGAAAACAAGCGCGCCGTGCCATAGAAACTGAGAATGAGGCACTAATCTGAAACGTACTCTGTATTGTGATGCTAAAGTGCAAGTAAATGTACCGAACAATGATAGTCAAGCTGAAAACCTCGGAAGGTGGGAAGAGGATTACGAGTTTAGCTCGTTGATAGACGCAGCCAGCTGCCTGCAGCCGTCTGCTTTGTGTTCTATTTCTGCTTTTTCAATCTGCTTAATTCGGCTGCACTGTATTGGCGGAATTACGTGAGGGTCGCTGGCACAATGCCAGGTCCGTCGTATGGCTTATACGACGCGATCCGACAGATAGCTTAATCAGGCTTTTCTATAAATACACATAGATATCTGTAATATATGTTAAGTAATAAAGGAAAACATTGGTAGAAGGCTATATGGACGCAGGTACGTTATTAAGACCTTCTCAGGCCTGATCAGCGCCGAACTGGTTATACTTCAGCTGACTGCGATTTACACAGCGCGAACGCCTTCATAAGTTACGCAACGATTAGCGTTATGTACGTTATTAAATATTAATACAAATAACGTTCAAATGATACAAGGGTTGTGCAAAATTTAACGAAATTGCACAGCCCTTGCATCATAATTTTAGTGGAAATCTTTGTTTAAGAAAAATTTACCGAGCATCCCGTTGGAGATTTGATTGCATCGTATTTTCTAATGAACAACAGTCGCCTTCTGCTAAACGCAGATATTCTTAGGATATCTTTGGAGAGTATGGCGACTTTTCAGGACTGAACGTGGGCTACCTCAGAAAGCTTCATATTTTCGAAACGTATGTAGTGCTAGCATAACTTGAGATCTGCTTTCTTTTCTACAATGATTATAGATTACTGGAAAAGGGAACGAAAAGGAAACTCTAATGAAATATTCACTGGCCTATGCTGGACGACGTTGGCAGATTAGAACGTTCGTTCGGTTTTCAGCCTAACAGAGAAACTCGTCTGATTACTTTATTATTTATTAACATAGTCTCCTGATAAGTGTATATTCGTTCTTTCAACAATGCTATCATTTTTTTTTTCTTTTATTTAAATAATAGCTAGCGTAGCGTGTATCCTGCGTTTATGAATGATGTTTTGATGCGAATCTATCCTTCAAACGCAGCTTTAAGTGCCGAACTCAGAACAAGTCGCTAGGAGCTATATTTGGTGAATATGATAAACAATCCATCAGGTTAAATCTCGGTTTGGTCATTGCGAATTCTATGAAAGCGTACGACGATGTCTTGTTGCAATGAAACATCGACCGATACAAGCGACTGTTAAGGAACAATCGAATGTCTAACATGTCTAAATTTTTACCAGTATCGTTTAACACATATGAGCTTATATCACAGGAATATTTTTGACTAACCGGGCCATTTTCATATTCAAGATGGAAACTATCCGTGCGTATCTGTTTATACACGATCATAATGGTATGAATGAGCATGCAAGTGCCAAGTCTAATTTTCCCGGCGCATTTCGATTATATATTTACACATATGTTATTTACTGTCCTAATATATGGGAAAGGGTCCATATACTTCTCTTGGTCCCTAGCAAACTCTCGACGGGGGCTGATGCATAGTTTTCCGCTCTAGAGAAAAGAATCGTGAAGTACGTTGGCCCCAGACCTGCGCAACCTCCACGTGGTGCCCCCACACCGTTGCCATATAGTCGTATCTTTCCTCTCATAGGAAGCATTTCTTCGTTCTTCATTAACCATCTTATTTATATTACCATAGCTTTTTCTGTGTAGATATTTGAAGAAATTTTTCGCGCCGATGTCGGGATTCGAAGACGTAACGCCGCTAAAATATCTTGTCATAGCAGTCCTGCTGCCCGTCGAGACTGAACAGCGAAAATGGTTGTAAGTAAATTCTTCTGGTTGAAAATACCAGTGGGACACGATGGCAGCTTTGTATTTTGTCAACCTAGAATAACTAGGTTTTCAGTGACATAAAACCCGGGACGAAAGTCCATTTTCATCCTGTGCCAAAGTTGTTATTAAAGACTGCGTACCTATCGGCAGAGTATACACACCGACTCTGTGTTTATAGTTGACCCATTTATGATCTAGACAATATTGTATGTGGTGTTTTAGCATCAGCCGGATTCCTTCGTTTTTGTATAATTGATTGGAGTGACAGCTTCGATGCTATGTTTATGGCTGAGTAGTTAAAAATCCTAGACGCAAAAGAAAAAAGTTGAAACATAGGGCTACGTATTTTCCTGTCGATATTCTTTGTTTTTTTAGCCAAGCAGGTTCCTATTCTCCCCTGTTCCTCGCCATATAATGAATGACGCGTTCGAAAGTTCTATATGCCGCTTTAGTAATCCCAGCATTGCGTGGCCTTGTTCACCGTTTAAATACTCTAGAAATAAGCGGGTAGACTTTTCAGCCTTCATTTCGTCTTGTTTCCTAAATATTATCCTTAAATCCTCGCTAGAAAATACGCTGTATTCCATGGGATCAATTAAACCAATTCGGTGTTGATACCCCTGTTTGCTTTTATACCTCTTTTAATTGAGGGTAACGGACACACCGGCAAGTAAATTGCCAATGCAATTTAACAACTTTGCTATTAAAAATTACATTTTTTCGTAGGCGGCGTTATCAGACTCATTTTCGACGTAACACAAGTCAAGAAAAACATTTAAGGTCTCTTTTTGAAAGTTACTGGAATTGTATGTGGCGTGTGTTGAGTACTCAAGTTCTGTACGGATAAAGGCTTTAGAAATTATAAGTTATGCTCTCTACGTTAAAGGTAATGTTTTTCACCGACTACTTAATTTGTAACAGTTCTTAATAAAAGAATATATTGCATTTTACAAACTCACTTAACGTAATAATGCTTACTGCCTGATTGAGGGGGGGGGGGGGGCTACAAGATTAAAATATTAAATCTTTGATAGATTTTACAAATTCACGAGGGCTCATGTATGGAGTTAGCTAATTTTTCTGTTACCTAGTTGGTGATGGTCTTCGATCGGACCTGTGCAAAAGACAAAAGTAAATTTTCATCATCAGTGATGCATATTTTAAATAGGTGGTGTTCAAACGTGTTTTATAGTATGAAAGATGTATAGAAACGCTAATCGCTTCATCTTGTCGTTCACCTATAGTCGAGGTGGGGCTATACATGAGAGGGGCAGTCATCAGTTTCCCAAAGCATTATCGTAGGCAAACTAGAAAACATAGCCACTTTGTTGATGACGTGTCCATTGAACCACTGAGCTGAAATGCGGTCAGCTATCAATTCGACGCCCTCCACGAAGCGTAAACAATATACGCAAAATGTGCTCCTTTAGACGAGGTCCAATGTGCAAATATTTTGGCCCAATCAACCGAATATTTATGCCATTGACAATAGGGTTTAGGCCATGAACGTGGCATGCTATGAATATTGAAAGGCGCTAGCTAGCGAAAAAGGGTATTGGTCTCGAGCAGTAGATTTCATCCGCGATTTCTAATTTCAAATATTAGATCAGAGATTATTTGATCGCTGTACCATAAAAATGTGATTTTAGCGTACGCGCAAAACATACATCGGTAGAAGATTGTGGTCCTTGTGTGACCTTCTGCTCTATAATAAGTAAAATCTATGTCTGAAACAATGAAAATGATTTGGATTTAATATGGTAACGATAAAAAGATCATACAAGTACAGCAACGGTCAGCGTGTAAAGGGAGCCTACCACGTACCGATATGATGAATGAATAAATTCAAGACGGTAGTAGACTAAAATCGTAGAGATAAGATTTGTCAGTGTACTACCGATGTTCCATTGAAGATACAGTTGTATTGTACCTTACATTGGTAGCTAACAATTCAGTTTCCCTTATTAGTTCGCATCTTTCGCCTGGAGTAAGCTATGCAGAAGGCAATGACATCAGTGACAATGCTTCAAGCAATTTTTGCCTTTTTTGTATCCTTAAAGAGCCTATTGCATTCCTTTAGTTCAGCATTATTCGTGAACTCCTAAATAAGGAACAGCTCGGTTCTGACGTACAACCGAGCGAGAATTTACAACAATAATAAATTCGCGTTTTTTTTAAGTCGTTTTTAAGTTTAATTATGCCGTTGCGATGCAATTAGATAATATACGTATACGTTCATGTTTGTAGCTCAGAACTTAGAAGTTTTTTTCAGTCTCAATATGTTTTCCATTAGTTTTCTTGCTGTTTACAAAATTTCTAGTTCGTGTAGCTGCGGGCCGAAACCGATGGACGATCTGACAGAGTGATGGGTAAAATTCGGTTGGTACTACATTTGATCGGTTATACTGTATTTTACTCTAATAGCAGATGACACTGTAATTCGCTAACATTTACATACAAAGTAGTTAAGTATTCTGATTTTTTGCTCGTCTATAGACGTATATGCGCAGTCCGAAATGACCGATGAGCCCTTCGCTTGCTTACATAGGTTTATAGCGGTAAGCCAATTCCGAATTGGCCAACTGGAAACGTGACATTCAGACATTTAAGCGCAGGACGATTTGTGCACCAAGGCACAACGATTCGTCGTTTGCCTGAATAGATGTCCGCGTAAGACCTCGCGTACGTCCATGTCCTAGTCCCTCGTCAACAATCCTCTAGCGAGAATTTTGCGCGCTCTAGAATATCCGGCAGTAGATTTTCTCGTCTGCTCTATCTTTGACCTTACCGAAACATTTCAATACTACCGAGTTAAGGTCTTCTGGAAAGCGAGAGGGCACCGTCGAGCCAAGCTTCAATATTCTGAACGAAACATTTCTAAGTGACTTTCGTTTGTTGGCAAAGGAATGATATGTTTGCTACGTGCTTTTTTTATGGTCAGGGGTAATACAATGGTAACGCGGCAATTCTCAGGTTTGGAATACAGGCTCGAAAATAGCTTCTTAGCCAAAAAGTGGTACAAAATTTTGAGAGTAGGCTACTCACAGGCAAGTAGTATGCAACATAAACTATCTAATATAGGCTTGCGAAATACCAACTGATGGTTATCTTTTTGTAACTTTAACGATGTGTCTTAAAAAACGTAAGAAAACAAACTTCTATTTTGGGTTTAGTTTTAGTTCTAAATGGCTCACGCATGCTCGTAAATTGCACCGTAAAATGTTAGAATTTAGATGAGCGAACAGAACTTCGTAATGGCTGCAATCACCATTTATTTTCAAATTATTAATAACGAGCCGTTATCAATACTGTTATTATTATAGACGGAGAGCAACAGTGTTGATCGGGCTAATATTGTACCTCATGAACCTAAGTTTATGTGAAACTTAAAAGGAGTAGAATCTTCAGATATCTATCTAAGATTTGTTGCGAAAATCGGACAAACTTGCACGAAATAAATAATTCTATCGTCACATTTTACATGTGTTACAAGTTAAAAACCGAGAACCTCTTAAAGCTTAGATTTGTACGGCGAGTATACGTAAAGCTTAAGCATTACTATGCTTTACTATTATTACTAAGCATTAAGATACTGAAGATAAAAAATTGCGACGGCTTGTAGAAAACAAGATTTGTGAAAAGACCTGTTGATGGATTTACTTGACCTTCAAACCATGTTGCTTTTGCTTTCCTTTTGAAGTAAATATGTTTAACAGTGATCTCACCCAAAATCTTACTGGAATCGGTTATTTTCCTTATATTAGCATAGGAACAGAGCTAAAAATACTTTGTACACTTCTAGAAAAAGCATGTTCTGGACTAGGGTTTATACATCAGAGCCAGTTGCAGGAATGGTAACACAGGTAAAAACAGCTCCATTCGATAACGCTATGACCTAAATAAAAATAAAAACATAAGCCCCAAGGCATTCGGGTAGTGAAAGTCGTATAGGTTATTCGAAAAGCGGTGAGTGCATATATCGTTTCATCGAAGTTAGAAGAAATGAAGACTATTTGACTATCAATAAACTATGTGATTGATGCTGTCTGTACTAAATCTTCCGCGTCATTCGTCGAATGCATCACAGCTGGCGAGCTCTGTGCGCGTCATACATCTTAATATAATAGTAACCACAATCTTAGTCGTTTGGTGGTACATTGTGGTGTTCGTTCTTGTCCTCGTACCGTTAACGGATAGTTATTGGAAAGATTCGAGCTGGATACGTCGCCATACTGTCTCATATGGGCTTATGTAGACTTGAATGCTGGGACTGAGGTACAACCATTTACGTGATCAATAGCAAACCATCTAGTAAAATAATAGGTTCGACTCTATGTAGTCTATATTTCTGAGGATCTATGAACGTTGCAACGAAAGGCTGCAGAGAACCTTTAAAAGCCAGAGAGAGGGTTAAAAGTGACGGATTGGTGACCTTTAACATGGAAATTATTTTTTTTAAAAGCTTGACTTGAGCACCAGGACCGCTGGCCTCTGAGGTGCAATGCTTAGCTGTCTTAGCTATGCTTCTTCACCTTCGGAGTGGCAACCATCGATAGGTAGTATGAAAGTCTCCTAGTCTTAGAAGTAGTAAGTTCATTGAACGGAATGTAATAAAAAGAGGCTGTGTTGGTAAAATTTAGCGATAAATCATTATAGCGTTTACATAAGTTAAAATTAATCGAAATGAAGAGCTCCAGTCTCTTGTCAAATAAAACAAAAAGTGGTTATGAGCAGTAAATCGCGACCGAACCTTAATACCACAAACGTATTGCTCTGTAAATCATTAGACGTATTTCTAATGTTGTACACAAACTGTATGATGACAGAATATCAGGAAACACACTGTTATATAAGACGGGTCGTGTTGAGCTGCAGAAAGGCCGTTAGTACAATAGAAGTTTAAGTTAAATTTTATCCGTTAATACTTGAAGAAGTAGTTTTACTTTTCTAAATTTAGCAAACATAATGTATTACCATTAAAGGCTCAAAGATCAGTAGGTCGTGTGTGGCATTATGGTTATCTAACCTAATAGTCGTAGGGCAAGATAGCACAGGCTTTCAACTGCAGATTATAATTTTGCAGGTGGACAATACGAGTGCTCGCAGGTACGCAGTGCTTGGAATTCAGAGGAAGATTTTTCTATCTGGTTCGTTGAGAACAGCTTACCATCATTACGAGCGATACTGAGGTCATCGAAAACCATGAATTGCCATAAATACCAGTATCGTGCGAAATGGATAAACGTTGACGTCGGCAGAATACACGATGTGACGCACGACACAGCCTCTCATTCTTTTTCATTTTGAAACAGGCTGACTTTCATCAACATGGATCTTGACACAAACTTTGATACACACACACACCCGTCGGACAGGTACAAAATGGAAAAGCTTTCAACCTCTCCTTGAGCGCCTTAGGCCTGATTAGCATTCTAGGATTCTACGATCGGTATCTGGTCTGTTCTGTTGACCCGATCTCACACAAGGCAGACCAGATACCGATTATTGCTCTGCAATACCCGAGGCAGGCTGAAACGTCAAGGCGAAATGCTGTGACCAGCCTCGATACTCGTTCTCCTTCGATGTCTTTGTTTTTCTACGGGGGCTAAAGTGACTCATCACTCTAGGGCACCTGTATCACGTTTGTATTGACTCAGTCAATCAAATAGCTTCGATCACGAGCAGCGTAGCAACTAATTAGTTTCTAATAGATACGCTGCACAAAAAAGGGTTCAAGCATGTCCCGATGGTAAAACTATGAATCAATGGTAATGAAATGATAGTTTATTATGATTATGTTTTCTTTTTAAGGCGGCTTTTTTAAAACTGGCAAAAGACATGAGAAGATGAACAAATTTTTTCAATTATTCTATGATAAAACCATTTCAACTGGATTACTTTGGGGTTAGCTTATATCATTGTACTTCTCTTTTAAGTTTTCCAATCTTTCTAACAAGTGAGCTTGTGATGCACGTATATATAGATGTTTATAGAAAACAAGTGGTAGATAGGTTATCAAAGCAAAACTTGGTTAAAAAAACGCAAACTATTATTATTTATCTGCGCGTATTGCTTTTAAATGAAGTTTGTCACTTTTGAAACTACTTGTATTGTACAATTCTGGCTAAACTAAGCTCGTATGCCAACCTATGGGTTTACATATATTTTTGCTAGCTGGGTACGTGGTTCCGCGAAATCTCGTTCTCGTCTTGGTCTATACGTAGCGTCAAGTTAGTCAATTACAAAATCAATAATAAATAAAACATATATAATAATAAATATTAACAGCCATACATTTAATATTGATAGTCGTAGCAATTTTCGCAACGGCTTAACCAATCTGCAGTATAACAGTGCTTCTTCCCTCTATAGCCTCCTCAAGCCATAGAACCGTTAGCAAATCCAGTGGGAGTTTTCGGTAATGAAAACCTGGCCTGATTTCGGAACGGTAAATGTTCGACTGATCTGTATTTCACATTCAAGATATAGCTGCGCATTGGTACTTTATGCGATGACTCTTTGTTATCTATCTATGAGTCGTCAGTATCTAATCTGATAAAATACTTGTCTTCATTCTCGTTAGGTTCTATATTAAGTTAAGCATGGCGTCAAGTTCTGTACTGTAACTTTAGTGTAACCATCAGGAAAACTTCTACCTGAATGGAGCACACACCGAACCCCATAAAACATCGCACGCTGCAGCTGATCGTCATTGTTTCCCAGAGGAGGAGTGAGGAACACACATCAGGTATTACGTGAGCCATCGGGAGGGTTTTTGTCAACAAGAGATCTTAGAAAATCGCGGATCGATCTCAAGCTGAAAGCCTGAACGCCCATCTGCATATGCAACATTGTTTTAGCAACAAGAATCAACCTCGAAATGATACACTTGACGAAAAAATCGATTTTATTAAATAAATTAATGTAACATTTCTCCACTACAAGTTATTTATAGCATAGATATTGTTTATTATAGCAATGATAAAAATCATTGCTATGGTTCGGAGGTTGTCAATCCATTCTTGCTAATATTTGTGTACGAAACAATACGCAGACAGTCTGCAGTGCTAAAGAAAGCTAACTCTAGATAATCAGTTATAATAAGTTAATACTATATTATTCTACAGCATTTAAATAAAATGTTTCTATTTAATTTTATTGTCCTGTGCTGTCCGGGACATTGTTGTAGTATTACATCGGATTGTTAAATTACTTTTTTCGATAAGAGGAACATGGAGGCTCGACCCATAAATTTCTGACCTGGGACAACTTTCCATTCAAATCAGCACACTGAATAGCTTTAGAATAGTCTTAATTATGACTGTAGAAGGTTACAATTGATGTATTTACATATATTTCGCTATCACTCATTGTCATATGTCAGCAGGGCTTTGATTTCGGTTAAAGGAAGTAGCCAATGGGTGCATTCAAGCAAATTTCAAGCAACATTTTCCATATTTCCCATCAGAAGACATCGTATGGGACGGCCTCCCTACTCACCAAGTCGAGTAAAAGTGTTCTACGTTATTTTAGCAGAAATTCTTGAAATATGCGTGCTAATGCTAAACATTTTTGAGTGCCAGCTCCTCAGTTTTGTTTTGTTTGATATTTGCCTAAATATATATATAGCTATACTGATATGATAAATGTAAACGCTTGGTTATCCTTGTATGATCTTGGTCATCGTGTAAGCCTAATGATGCAAAATCATACATAAAATCAAGTGTTTTTGTCTTATCTGTATGACGAACGAGATTAATAATTCAGCAAAAACCTGAGCAGAAAATTAGCCCTCTCAGCTGAATAGCCATGTGAGAAGTACATTACCCATTAAATTGAAAATTCATATCTTATTATGCGAAGCAAGATGAGTGAGGGATTTCTATATGATCGTGTACATACAGCACACGGCCATGTCTACGGTAAGAATCACACTAAGGACTGAATTTCCTTATCGCAGCTATGACTTGTTGAACTTCGTTTTGCGGAAAGAAATCGCCGTCCAGCACATCAAACATGTAGCATCATGCAAGCAGGATGAGTCAGTAGAGGTGGCGCAACAAGACCAACCCCAGGCTGTATAACGCATTCAACAATGTGGAACCAGATCATTGTAGAACTGACACCCAGAGGCTTTCTGAAATATGGTCTTGCCTTTACGAATACGAGAATTTCTGCAGAAGATAAACTATTATGGACCCTTCATTGTATTGCTATGACTGCTACGACTTCGTTTCGCAACGCTCTGTGCCAGCTGTAAATCAGAGGCGCTTGCCTTTTCTCGCGTACGTAATAACGCTCACGTATAGAAACTTATTCATGAATACAAATGTGGTAAACAGAGATATGAGCAAAAAGAGAAAAGAGAGAATCTGAGGGTTATCAGAGTTTCTCTGGCACTCAAAGCTCGCAGATATTTCTTTCATTGTCTGTGGTCAACATACGGCCGTCTTTTGCCCGACAAGCGTTAAATAATAAGAAAATCGTATCTGTATTGCTTTTCTAATAAGTACATTGTGAACGAACAGATATACATGACTATATTTGCGCGTTCAATGCCACTTATGCATCTAGGTTGTTTCATGAAGCATCGAGCCTAGCTGCTGTATACATATATATATATATGTTCGAGGCGTTCCTTTTAGGCAGATTTAGACGAGTCATTTTAAATAAACACGAATAAAGGACACATCATTGCAAACACTTCGACTGTGGATGTTGGTGCTACTAATCAACGTTCTCGAGCACGCACAAATGAGCATAAACGCTCGCATAACTTCTTTTTCCTATAAAAGCTTCCATACCTTTTTACCTCAGCATCCGACTGCCTACTTTCCGTGGACACGCTGTATTGCCTAATGAATCCTGAACAGAGCGCGATGTAGTCTGTCGGCCAGACAGTAGTAGTCCGGTTTTTCAATACCTGAATAAATCCCAAAGGTCTGCCTTCACCTACGAAGCTACCGCAGCGAGGCTTACTAATTCTAATTTTGAATCCTTTAAGCAGTTTTAAAATGAACCAAATACTAATATGGGTTAGCTGTACAATGTACGATCGGAAACGTTTGCGGAACGACCCTTCTTTGGCGTCCTGGCCTTTCATGTTGTAACAACCCTGCTTTTACCGCTTTTGGTCAGTTTGTATCGCACAAATAGCAAACTGATTTACAGCGCGAAAGACGCGATGATGACCATGGTGGAAATCAAGCCTCGAAGTGTGCAGTCCCGATTAAAAAAACGTAAGTAGCATAAATTTTGTTGATTATGTCACGGGCATTCTATATCAATGCAATATGTCTCTCAATTAAATCGTGAATAAATTACCAAACGAAGAGGTATGGGGCTCAATTGAAGATCTGGCCCAAGTATCTAGGTCTGGATCGAATATTCTAGGACTAGTGGGTGCTGCAGTCATGGATATTTGAAGTATTACTGTAATTGATAGACGAACTAGGAGAATAAGGCACGCTTTTGTTAGGTCTAATCAAAAGGCTAGTAAATATTAGGTGTCTAATTGTGTCGCAAGTAACTTTCGCGAGCAAGTTTACCATTTAACGATAGTTATGTTTATTAAACATTCCCCATTAATATGCCTATTTACAAATGGGACTTGCAGGAAATTCGGTGTTATGCTTTATGGATGTGACAGGAAAGTACCTTTAGAAAGAAGAATCTGGAAGATGTATAAATGACATGTCCTATTAGTTCATGAATATAAACTAAAGATCGTGTTATTATCGTCCATATCTACATTGCTTCTAGAGGACTCTGTTGGCTGTTTGAAAATGAATGAATCTGATCATGGCACGGAAAACCGACCGACAACTAAATTAGACAATATTACACTTTAACGTATAGCGCGATGCCTACCGTTTGATACATCAATTCAGGTCTCGGCTATAAACTGAATTATCTCAATGGCTGTACCAGATGTTGAGAGGCAAACTACTGAGATTTACAATACACTTAAGCAGCAAACGGTGATCCACCTTTGTTTTCTGTTTAGAAATGGTTCCATGAATGTAACCATAGGTACTAATTAGTTTGAGCTATTGAAAAATGATTGAGTTCTTAAAAATTTAAAAAAGAAGAAAAGGTCGCGCTTTTCTTCAATAACCTGATGACTGCAATGAAGGGCTTTTATAACGAATATTTTAGTCTAAACTATTCAGCCGTGTATCCTACACTTGAACTTCTTCAACGGCCCCAATTTTTTACTAATAGGATTGTGTGTATCCTATAAGTTTCCATAATACGAGTTTTTGAACACGAGTTCGGGCAATCACAGACAAAAAAAAATTACGCTTTCTTAATATAATTAGATCATGTCTCAAACCCAACCAACAAGGATCGATATTAATAAGAAACATTATCTGAAATAATAGATTTTGCATAATACTAACGCGTTGGTGGATCAATCAATTGCTGTGGGTGATTTAAAGCATAGCCCTTTGCGCCGTGTTAGTTTTCGATATCGTACGGTTTCCTTAGTCTAATTTTATCTATCCAACAGAACCATGCTCTTTGTAGAGACGTTTTTGCTGACGGAATCCATACGAAAAATAAGAGTACGTGTTTCTGTTTGGTGTTATATTCAGTCTTGTCTGATACCATCTTCTTGTTGCTAGGCTACTTTGGACGTGTTACGCAGTCAGTGACAAGCGATCCTTCAGACCTAAGCTTTCACGAACCTTTATTGTTTCATAGTTATGCATCAGTATTAATAAATCTCGCTAGGCCAGCGGAAGACAATATGGGAACTAAAATTAGCAAATGGAACGTATATCAACCTGATGGGCCATAGTAAGTACATAAGGAAGTTTGTCTTTCACACGCCCGTTTCTCAGATTCAACTGGGACCTATTTTTATCAGCAACGTTAGAAGAAGCACAACAATATAGATATATACCTCGACTATCAGTGCAACGGAAAAACAGTGAATGTTCAGCACTGTCATTCAGGCTCCGTCGTTTTGCAAACGACGGAGAGCCTCAGAGAAAGCGACAATGAACCTCCACTAATTTACAATTTTCAACGACATTTCTATACGGCATCGTCTCGTAATGCCAAAGTCCTTTTTCACAAACATTCAAAAAGTTCTCCGCGTTTAGTCTGCTTTTATTTCAATGTGTACTACTATATTTCAGCGTAAGTTTTCTACAATTTCCCATTTTGTCGCAAAATTTCTTTCAGCATCTAACAAAACGCTTACCTGAAATCGTTAACGTCTCCCCCTCAATTGATAATCTCCACGAGCCCATAATTGTCGCATTCTTCAGTAACTTGATTACTATAGGTCTTTAGGGATGTATAAGGGTTATCGGTTGTCCAGTCGATACCATTGAAACTACGTAAAAGAAATTACTATCTTCAGCAACTGCACGTGTATGTAACTCCGAAGTTCTAGCTCTTCCATTTCAGTACGGCTATCACTCTGCTAGAATCAACAGATCTATTTTCAGCAAGTAACTGTGCTTCTATATACGGAAATGAATTTAGCTTCTATAATCGTAAGTGTTTCTTATTGGCCAGAAGGGAGTCAGATTTTTATTTTTCAATGTAATAGTATTGTACGTTTTGCATAACATTGCGGACCTCTCGTTTCTCACACGTCTTTGCAAGCACTTAAGATACCTGCGAAAATAGGATAACATATAGCAGTAGCTAATCGTTTAAGTATTTAACATTTAGGCTTTTCGTCTGGGTTATTTGATGCTCAATATATTTCAAAACTCTAACACAATTTTTATTTTTATTTTTTTTTGCTGTTATACACTTGCAAGACAAATCCTCGAAACCACTTATTCATCAACACAGTGTTTCACTATAGGAGGTAGTGTTTTTTCGGTATCTTTCTAAAAGATCTCTGAACGAATTACACGAACAGTTCTTCTTCCCTTTGTATTAACAAAGTAGTCCTGGTAGCGTGGAGAACCTTTAAACTTGCATGCAGGGCATCACGAAAACGCACATTTCTTGGTTATATATCTATCGCGGTTGTTGTTAAAGCTTGCGCTTTTGGAACAAAAATAAATAAGATATATGTGTACATCAATAATTTCATTACATTCAATCGGACCCATTCTATGGATGCGGATAAACAGGCGAAAAGATCAGTCATTCTCTTCTTTTAAAAGATCGTTGCTTTCGTTACGACTGTTGCCATTGCTGGCTACATCGACCGACTAAGATACTGGTGAATCTCTATAAAATAGCTGACTTGGCTGTTTCTACGTGGTTTCAAATAGGTATGACCCCGAATAGAAGCAAGCCGGTAGCTCGACAATTTAGAGATCAGGCGTTCTTTTCCTTAATTTTGTTCGTCATTTCATAAAAGCTAGCAACTAAATGCATAGTCATTTGAACACTAGTTATGGCGTCATAAAATAAAGTTGTTGTTGTCTATTCAAGATGCTTTCGCGGTAGTCAGATACGCCGCACGAATGAGATCTAGAGCCCCCACATTGGAAATAGTGCATCCCTAATACGATCCATTAGGCGTTGCTAAGGCCCCAAGGGCTCGAAAACCAATCAACTGTCTTCGCGTAGAATTTCTCTTCAAGCATGATTTATGGTCTGATCGTCCAATCGATGGAAAACGGCGCTTCGTAATAAATACAAGAATTTCGACCTTCCGATAGCTTAGACCGTGAACGAAAACTCTGCACTGGGTCATCCGCAGACGTATGAGCTTCTAATTTTTGAGATTATTGAAGAGATACTACCCATCGTTCTCCTACGTTTTGTTGCGTTACCCCAAAAGTGGACCGTTCATATGATTTCCTTAAAAATATTGTTCTTTTCTCATGTTTTATCACACGTAATAGGAACTCTAAAAAATTATGTATTAAGATAAGAAAAGAAAAATTGATATAAAAGGAAAATGAGCGATTTTTTTAAAATCAGGAATCGAAAGTGGTGCCAGGCTTCATCTAAGCCTATACGTTTTGCTCTAAGAATTTGAATAAAACCTGATATTTTCAGCCCTCAAGTTGTCAAGGGCTGTTTACCTTTATGATATGGGTCGCCGTGTGGGTTGACGCGAATTTCACAATTGCGACATATATTTGAGAGAAAACATTTTCACAGGTTTTGTTATTTGTATGATCGTTGACTTGGTACAGTTATGTTTCATGGACATGTATTTCTATAGACAGACTAGCAGTTAACTAGCATCGTATATGGTTAAGTTCGTATTGAGCAAACTGCGGCTCTCCCTTCCCATACATCTGCTGATGCAGTGATAACTCTAGCAGCCCGAAACTATTCATAGAAATTAACGAACTCAAAAGACATTTGATAATTTCGGGTAAATCGTGGCGTTTCGCGTGGTTCTCAATGGTTCGTGATATGGTTTAACCTACGCCGATGACAGTAATCAACAACAAAATAGTCAGATCCGTAAATTAGTTTACTTCGTGTAAATTCATTTACGTTTCTCTTCGATCACTGAGTTAGAGCAATCGGCAGCAGCTGCATCGGCATGGAGAAAAAGTGCCGTTGTTGTGAACAACGGCACTTTTTCTGTTCAAGCTGGGTCTGCCTTGACGCAAGAAGAAGATAGCTGCCATGGTGGCTAAATAATGATGAAATAAATCTACTACTAACCTTAAATATAACGCTTCCAAGGCTTCTAACGATAGCTCAAGGTTAGGTAAAGTGATCCAGACAGAAATCAGAGTTAACGTAACGTCTAATCTTCGACACAAACGCGCTGTACTGGCGCATTGATTCTAAGAAGGATTCAAGATCCTGTTTACAAAAGGGGTACGGCTGACTCGCTTTGGCGCCTAGAATTTTTAAGCCTTGCTGCAGAGTCGTACGATCGCAAGTGTTGAAAAAGCCATTTGTTCGTCTTCGGGTGTTCATTACCTGTTAGGACCTCTCGTTGAATCGCACGTACCTTCAGGAAAGCCTGTACGAAATCACGATAGTTTTGAACGCGATCTCTAGTCGTAATTTTTTTTAACGTCCGTTAAGTTCGAATACTCGACATTGTGTGTAAAAAGTGTGTCCTGTAGCAATTTTGTCAGACAAATACTCTTCTCTAGATGTAACCGTTTTAGGTTTCATGTGAGTGAAGTTGCCTGCGCTGGTAATCAGCCAATCAGGAGGCACTTTCTACAGTCGGAAATCGACCGAGATCTTTTCTAATGGTACGACGTTCAACTGGAGTAACCGTTAAGCAAATGGTAACTGCGCGTAATCTTCGATAAACACAATGACAGATCAACAAGTGCGACCCATAAACGCGCTAAGAAGCATGCTATTGTCTAATCTAATGATACAGTTAGTTGCGTCAATATGACAGAGTTATACTGTGATTTCTAGGCAGCTTAGCCGTATTTTGGCATGTCTTTGATTCTTTCTATTTGGGGCTAACACATTATGAAAAATAGATTAGATCACATAATGGGTATTACCTAAAATATTGCACTTTCTTCCAGGGAGTATCTTCCTGAAACAATGTTAAACATACTTTTTGGGAACTTATAGAAAAAAAATTACAACGATATAAGACCAAACCGTTGTTTAGGTATCTTGTCAATATTTATTATGATATCTAATATTAATTTTAATGTGCTCGGGTTAATTTCGAATCTCCTAAAGGATTTATGCAATCGATCTCATTATCGGACGGTACATATCTTTGATAAGCAATGTCGTCCCTATTTGAGGAAAGGATAGGCTTCAGTCAGTATAACCAGCCTCTACGTTTATTATAGCAATGGGATAAGTACAACGAAATGCTCTTTTCGACAGGAACGCCGCCCCTTCATCGGCTAGAGAATTGGCACGAGGCAATCTATTTAGCAGGTGTTCATAGCTACGCTTAGCCGCCCTTCAAGTGGACTTTAATTTGCTACAAGCTAGTTCTTTCAGATCAGATTGGTGTCGCGAAAATATTCTACCGTGGAGGTTGAAATCAGCTCATAGCTGGCTAGCTAAATCAAAAAATACTCACACACCTGAAATAAGGCAGGACGTTTAAATCTAGTTCACTGATAGGTAAGTAACCTTCAACGATCCCATATGTGTTGCTGGTACAGCGGCAGCACCACCTAGTAACTAAAGACAGTTCTTATGTCCGTTATGTCGCCTACGTCCGCGATAGGCCGGGTTCGACCCTCGGTGCTTTGTACACACAACACAGTAGGGGGTAGGAACCTCCCGCGACGAAATTGCCGATTAAGCAGCTTGTTGAGGTTGTCATTAAATATTATTGTCAAGTATCGTAAGTAACTAATAGAATATTCCAGTGTGGTTAATTATGAACGATTGTCAATGAACATGCATGACCAGGCAATGTTCCCTTTGGGTAACTGTTTTTGTGCTAAGGAAATACTACAAGAGTAAACGCACTTAATAGTAAATGAGATTAGATGAAAAGATATGTTATAAAGCGCATTCTATAGGGCTTTGTTTGTACCATTTTGTTCATAGGCTTAGAGATTTATTTTACTGGTCCAAATGGCTACATCCACATTACGCTTAGACAGGTATGTCTAACAAAGTTGGGGGTTGCGTGTTCGCGTACCATACGCTAGGGGTATCTCAAAGAAACGCTTTGTTTCACTTGAAGATGGCACAGTTGAACGACATCAACTACTCATTTGCGAGTACGGCCATTTAAGAAAAACCCTTTGCTTAAATTGCATCGAAGAACGCAATGTTTTTGGTTCAGACCTGCACGGCGTCTGGGTTCCGACAATTTACTCGAAGTGCTTGTATATTTTTCGTCAGCCATATTATAGGTGACATCATTATATTATGTTCTGTGTAAATACACGTTATTTTTTTTGCCTGCAAAGAGCGTTCAATCTTGTTTTAGTACAATAGTAAATTCTTAAACGTAAACGGACCGAAAAAAATTCAATTGACATGAACTTACAAAGTTGAATTTCTTAGAAGAGGTCCTAGAACAGCGCTCGCATCGAATGCTTCTTATATTAGATTTTTATTTATTTATGAAAATAGCAGACTTATTCAACAGTTGTAGATTGACTGTTTTCGTAACTCAAACAAAATAAGTGACAGAAAAATCCGACATTTTTTCCGACTAGAGCGTCAACAGCTCACCCATTCTTCCTTTGAATGTTCCGCTTAGCACACAACAGATATATTCGTGCATAGCAAATAATATTTCAGCGTACATCTGCTTTCGTTTGATAGTGGAGACAACTTCATAGAAAAACATTTTACCCTACTGCGTTCTTTTTTGGTTGCTTATTACCACATCTGTAAAAAAAACTCAACAATCTCTGGTAAAGAGGCGTTGCATGCTATGCAAGGGCACACACGAACAGAAGCTTCTTGGCGCACAGACAGATATTTCAGATCTTCAACTGTTACTTACGTCATCTACACATTGCATATAGAAGCCGCCAGCGGCGGTCACAAAGCTATGTAAAACAAGCAAGCATGGTGCCCGTTTGTTCTACATAGAAGGCTTCGAAAATGACCCTAAGTGTCCTGTACTGTCCAGCGTGACCAGTTGACTCCGACGCTAGGGTTTGATTTACCGGATTAGCGAACACCTACTGATCTATATGTTAATATCACCTTGACCCTAAATCGAACTAGGCGTAGACAATTGCGGAAAACATTCCAGCCTTAATAACCTAACGTTACAAGCATTCACTTGCTTCAAATCGATACATAATGGGTGGCCTTTAAATACACACAGATAAAGCTAGACAAATAATATACCTTTTCGAGACACTATACTAACAAAGGATACGCTACAGGCATTTTACATGCGTATGCGGGACGTCAATTATTGACCCCCCATTGATTTACACAACAGATCACAAGCTGCGCAAGGCAAGTCGAAAGGTAATAGAAAGGATTTAGTACTGTTTTTTTACGTATTAGAGTAATATTTACACCTGAGTATCGGCTGAAAATATCATCACAAGAAAGTTTTCGTTATGCGTTACATTGACCCGTTTGAAGTATTCACTGGTTCAGCTATTTCCGAGCCTACTATTGCACCATAGTTTTATGTTATTTGTATGTATCATACAGTTGTCATTAAGACGATCATCCGGTTCTGAAACACACACGTACGCAGACGCACAATCCGACCGTTGTACGTTTTTTTTTAGTGTTTCGAGGAAGCGAGATTGTCGATTTTAAAAATTCGAATTGAATTTGAAATTGGAGGCACCCGCTTTTTTAACGCAACATCACTGAATGCAAGGGTAAAGTTTCATAGAGCTTTTAGTAATACAACTTGAGAGCGAGTTGATTTGATTTTTGCTACCATACATCGTTTCCAATTTAGAAGACTGAATCACCCGCACGAACTTCGTGTAGTATCCAAGCGTTTTTAGTTCATAACGGCAATGTAAGTTCTTCAAGATTAAGCATTTCAAACGTTTCGGACGTGAGCGACCCAGAAATTGTTAACGCCATATACGATTACAGAAACACGTGGTGCTTCTAATATACCGTCTCCCAACATTTCGTATTTTCGATTCTTGTGAGACGGCGTGTAAGAAAACTTCATCAAAAAAGATTTAAGAACCGCTCTCGGTTTTCCACAAACCGAAATGGCTACTAAACGTTGCTGAAATAGGGGAATTTTAAGAAATCGATTTTATCAGGAGGAAGTGCCTTTCACTTGACCTTTGCTTAGTTCAGGTAAGAAAAAAGAATCAGAAGAGTCTTTTGGGAACTCCCGGACGAAACCTGTTGCGGCATTTTTAGCGCAAGAATCAATTCGTTGTACAAATCAACTCTGAATCTTCAAGTGATTAAGGTCGAGAAACATATTCACTGTGTGTTATGTTACCTTAGTTTTAGGACAAAAACGTGTTTTCAGTTTCATGTCCCGCCTTTCACTTGCCTTAGAGCGTTTCGAAAACAAGGTAAACGTTTCTTCAAGTTTGACGCCGCTCGGCTACAACAGCATCTTAGTAAGACTACTACATTTTAATTTTTATCTTTATAATTTTTAATAAAATATTATTTTTGATGAAATTAAGAAGAACCGCCTTCTATAACTTTGTCTTCTTAGACCAGTTCATTTTTTGAAAATCTATATTAACTGTTGCAGAGCAATACGTAATCAGAAATCATCGATTAAAAATTGTATAAAGATCACAATCCCCTTGGGTTGGTTTGATGTGCAGACCCGATCTGCACGCAAGTGCTCTACAAAAGATTCTACAAAGTCTGTTCGGCAGCAGACAGTATATATGAAAGTGCAAGGCCGCTTCTCTTACGTATATACACCACCGGATTATTTTCTACCTTAACAGACTAATTACGCAATATCGAGATTAGATATTAGCTAGCTTTCAGCCGTTCTGCACTACTCTAAGCCACGATCTTCTAGCTACGAAACGCTAGAGAAGGCACTTAAGGCTATATTATCTTATGATATCTTTTGCTATCGCAAACGTTTTACTGGGACTGTCTTGTTTTTAATCTAGGTATATTATGTACGGAAAGAGGGAGTAGATCCGATTGAGCGCTGGTCGACGGAACGGCTACGAAGCTAAAGGCAAATGGGACGTAACAAGCTATTCAGCCTCTTTTCTTCGTTGCTTCATTTTCTGCTGATCGCACACGAACTGATTTAGCGAACAGCGTTTTTTAGGGGTGAAGATCAGCAAGACCAACTTGCTAACCACCATATGGAAGCTACTTAGAAGCTGTCGAGAATATCCCATGTACCATGATAATACGTTATTTCCAAAAATAGCCCTTGTGGTATTCCACTACGACGTTTCATAACTCAGTCGTACGGCTTAATCAAGAAGATGATCGTCTGAACTTCATTGCACCATTTATCTGTCGGTGTATTGGCGACCCAGCCAAGTCGACTGAGTGATTGAAAAACTCCACTTGAGTGCTCCAAAGGAACTGCCGCTTTAAACGAGAGCGGCGTCTAAATCTTAACGCCTTAATCAGCGAAAACTATACTAGGAATATGTGGGCGCTGCGGTAATTTCCGCTATTTCCTGGGATCTTTAAGTATTTATTTTAGTATTTATCTAAACACCTAGTAAGCATTTACCTAAAAACGTTCGCTTTGAGAGGCTTGAAGAAGTGAAGTCTTTAAAAAAATTTTTTAATCTGTCCCTTGCATCAATCTGCGGAGAAATTCAGGTTTTGACTTCTTCAAAGCTTGGGAGTGATAGCACGCCGGCAAGAAAAGATTAGAAAATCTAGGTTGTATCTTACGATTAAAAAAAAATTCCCATTGTGCCACTTTCGATGATTAGTACACATAAGTGTAGGAATGAAGGCGGTATCTAGAGGTAGGTACTGGTGAACACATTTTAATGCTTTTATAAAAGAAGTTGTCGTTTTTTTTTCGAGGTTATTATCGGTAAAGGATATTGCTTCGCTAGCTTTTCATACATAATTAAAATACTATACATCGATATGTAACATAGTTAGTTTGATGGAAGCAATCTGATGAAGATTCCCATAAGAAAATAGTCCTTTACGATACTTTGAAGTAGTATGAAATTGCTGAGATCATTCGTTTTCCGGAACCAGTTTTATTGAGAAAAGTTACTAGCAACCCGTAAGCTGCAGCTGTTGTTTTCCTTTCAAAGTTATATGGATTCGTTTATTTTATTGAGTTTCATTTAAGAATGAATTTGTAAAATTTCAGATTTATACGTGACTGCATTTCGTTGAAAAATACTCGAGCTTTACGATGATACAGTAAAGTTGTGAAGATAGTCTGCAATGACAGTTTGTTAGAGGCATCTGTACATTAGCGCAGCTGCGAAAGCAAAATCTTTCAGAGGTAGGCTACGGCAGAATTTATAAACATTAAATTGTGCCATGGAACCATTTATGGTGATATTAAATAGATGCTTTTTAAGGATGGACTTTCTTGTTCATATTATCTCAGCGCACGAATGAACCTCACTATAAATGTGCCAATATATGTGGTATTAAAGACATAATTTTTTACCGTTCAGCAAAGGTTCACGAGGACTCATACGTCTATCAGTATTTTCAACCAAGCCGGCTGTGCATTAAATGGGTACGAAGTATCCTCTTTGTCATTTGAGCCTACAGCTTTTTCCCCTTGAAACGTCAAAATCCTATATGTGCTATATAGCCTCACTGGAGATTGTAATGTATAATGGTACAAGGCTATGGATATCTTCAACTGCAGTTGTATCAGGATCTAGTAACCCATATAACGTTATATTAGACAACACGAGAGGGGGATCTTAATGACTAATCCAACATTAACCTGGTCCTTTCTCTTGTTCAAATCGTTTTTTTTGTTAACAGTCGGGTTAAGTAAATATTTCCGCCCATATCGTCATCTTCCTATGCTGAAAGGTGCTAGCAGCTATACGATGACTAGTGGTCATTATTGAGTTAGTTACTACATGTTTAAGTTTTGCAATAATTATATATATATATATATATAGTGGTATAGGCGTTTATGATAATAGGTTCAATCCAGGAGCTTTAAACCATATTAGCCCTATACTAATAGCATCTGCTCATGTTCAATACTGCACCTTACCAACCTAGTCAATACAACCTGTGTTTTTCGGAATTTTCAGCAATTTGAATCTAAAATGCCTCCGTGCTAATGAATCACAGTCCCGTACGGAGTACGAAGGCTTTCCGTTAGGCTCTTCTTCACTAGGGGGCAATAAAAAGTGGTTGAAACAAGTAGATCAATATTTTCACAGAGCCGTCTGATATGAACTGCTGTGCTTAGAAAATGCTTGATTTTCTTAGCGAAACATATGCCATTTCGACTGGCTAATTGTAAAGTTAGTATTTCGAACTTGTATTGGAACTTTCGGCTTGACCGGACTTATGACTAGTATAACAAACGTTCATAGCTACAATCTAAAGAGGACCAATGTAGTTTATCTCGAGACAGTTATTTTCTTACCTCTAATTAGAAGTCATTTCAGTCAGTAATAATAATTATCTGTTTCTGTTAGCGGTCGGATCTACCAATTTTATTACTACGAAGAGGATGTTTATGCGATTTTTAATGCTCGTTTAACATAATCGTTTGCCATAATAGAGTCAATAAAGTATATGTAAACATCATCATTTAAGCTGATTACTCCAGTTCTAGCTCTCGATGCGTTATATCGAATTATTTCGTAAGAGTGACGAATATGTGAGTTTGTCGTTAGGATGGCACCTAGTTTTTATTAAACAGATATAAGCAGGGTCTTCGGCCGTTAAAGCTAGAACCTTGTCAGGAGGTGAACGCCTAAACCTTATCGGAATTCAGCATGGAAACGAGAACATCTCTTCTTCGAAGCCTGCGTATTCTGTTGCTAACTCTATTAGGAGCCAGCCACGGAAGGAGTGTAATTCTGTGATACAGCTTCCGGGAAGGCAGATGGCTTGCCAAATGTATAAAAGCAACATGTATAGTGATAATATGTTTATAGAGCCACTTGTTCAGGACAGCGACTGTATAAACGTGCAAAAAATTCGAAAGTTGTTCTTTAATGAAAGACAAGGAATTTTTATATTTGAATTATGAGACGATAAGAACTTGCTTTAAGCGTAAATGAGTTCCTGAAGTACAAAATTTATGAACGAATTCGGTCCATAGCCAGTCAGTAGATTCTTAAGGCTCGATTTTTCCTTGAAGTTGACCTCTGTCTTTGTCACATCCTTAGCATTGACAGAAGAAATATCCAAAAGAAGCAATTTGGAGATGAAGTTTCGCTGATGCTGGCGGCGTCTTGTTTGAACGTAAGTACCTAGTAAGTCTTAAATGTGTTGCTGAACCATGCTTAAGACGTAATAAATCGGAATAACCCGATAAAGCTGATAGCCTTTAGATCGACTGTAGCTAGTGTCAACGAAGACTCAAGACGTCTATATCGATCTTCAATCTCAAGATCTAGAATAGCGGATTCGGCACGCGGTGGTAAGTGTGGATCAGTTTTAAGGCTGATTGGTCTACCAAATAAGAAACACAGTACATGCAACAAGCAGTCAATGTTCTGCTTGTATCAGGACGATTTGGGGAATCCAGAGCAGCTCAAGCTTAAATATGCTTTGATATGATATACAATGAACGGCAATCTACACCAGGGTACGACCAAACGCCGTACGTTGAATAAGATAGACTAAAAGACTTCTGACTGCTGTTGTTTATTCATTAATATCAATTACGAGACGAGTTCAAGTTCGATGATCAGATCTATGCACTGTATTCTTCTCACCTTCATGAAGATCGATGCTAATTTTCCATTTTTCTGATGAACTGTACCAAATACGTGATTGCAGATTCCAGTACGACACAAGGTTTAACATAGCATTATCCGCTACGTATTTAATCTGTGTCGACCACAGATGAAGACATGGCCTGACTGAAGCAATAAATTAATTACTACTTTTAAATTGCAGGTAGCTGCGACGTGTAAGTGCCAAGTTCAGGCTAGTGACAGTCAAAGGCCTCGTCTAGGGTCGTGATGGGCTATGCAACGGATGCGTTCCGTTTCTAAATAAAATACTATTACTAGCAATTGGAGTGAGATGCGCGTGCAATATTATGTTCTCTATTCCAGTATGTTCTTTATTAATTCACGATTTTTTTCATTTAGGTAACAGCGCATTATGAACTCGTCCATTTTGATGGGAGTGGACATCTTTGCTCATAATCTCAATCGATTTATACATTTCTGCAATACCGGGAAGAATACCAAAGGAAGGGAAGATGCCGAAGACACAACCTTACGTTTAGTGGCTCTAAGTAGGGAAGCTCAGTCAGCGCAGATTAGACGAAATGGCGGAATACATGAGGTCAAAAAGGAACGAAAGGTAGAAGGACGACCCGGGAGCCTGGTCTGATTAAATGGATTAAATGGAAGGAGACCCGAAACGTCTGATTCGGCCAAAGCAACACCTCACGGATTTCAGCAGTTGAATACTAGACATGATTAATGCAAGCCCATTGGCATAGACACGTATAGTCCATTCGATAAGGGTAATTACGACGGGTTGTGTATTTTCACGAAAAGCGTTTTTCGCATTAGTAGAAAGCCACGCAGCTTTCAAGATGCCCCTTGTTCTAATTTTACGCTAAACATCCAAATACTTTTTAAAAAAGGAATCCCGCTCGTGCTTCGACAGGAAAATACGTTCACGCTTGTAGGTGGATCGTATTGATGGAAAACCGCTCATCAGATATATGACGCGTGAGGCGCCTCGACTTCTCTACGTCTGGTATGTTGAGGCGTTGAGGAATCGTGTACGTGAAGTCTTCTATGGCCTTCGAACTTAAATAACAGTCTTTCTACAGAGCAGTAATATTTGGTAAAATTTATTATAATTTCTGTTGTGCATATAACCTATTGTAATATAATATAGATACGCCATGCATGTTTTTCTTGCTGGTTTGTTTCTCCGTCGATAATACTTGAACAACTAATTACTGCTCCTACTTAGGTTCTGTGAAACTCCGACCGGCTTTCACACTGCATACGCTTAGTTCGAGGCACGTATTTATAAAAGCTGACATTCATTTACTGACTGTTTCATGACAGAGGACTTGTAATAATAACGATGTAACCCGCATGATTCTAATTCAGACTTGTTGTGAAACGTTTATCTTAATTTAAAACACATATGGACAACCTCAAAGGGCATTGCGGTTGAAGCAGAAGTAACAGGCCAATGTTTTTCCATACGCAAGCATTATAGGCACATGCGTGACTGTATTTACTGTAGTGAGTACACTATTACATCAGGCCTTTTCACGGAAATCGTGGTAGAGTCCCTTGACTGAATAACTGATTTGTATAGATAGCCAACGCATATTTGTGTATAACAATAGAATTGTATTTTAATGCAGTATCAATTATAGTTAACATTTTCAGCAATTGCAGGATTCGCCTACCAGTCACACTTCGAATGGTGTCACCCAATAGATACCATTTATCGAAGCTACGTGTTGGCGATGGGAAAAAAATTGATGCGGAAGTACATTGCAATAAGCAACGCTGTTTATAACCCATACGTTTATCAGGACGGGAGAACCGATATATTAATAGGTTTGTAGGCAAAGCGTTACGTATGCATAGCATCTCATCCTGTGTAGGCTGCCTATTGAGTCTTTCAGTTAAATGAACGATTTCAGTGATTACACAATCAAATGTCAGCTGTGCTATGTTTGATGAAACGAAAGTATCTCAAGGCGAACCATGCCCACTGATTAAAGAACGTAACCTTACGGAACATTACTGCCAAAAGCCATTGTATTTTACTGAATAACTATTTTACGCACATATTGTGCCCAATAAACTTATCTGCTTATATTGTTAGCTCGTAAATAACTGACAACCCACATATTTTCAAGTTCCACTTTAAATGTACGCCTACCTCTCTCAGGACTAAAAATCATCATTTCGTACTTACGCTCCTCAGCACTGTCTCCTATAGCTTATGGCTTATGGCTTTCCCTCACAAGTCACAATCCGATGCAATTATTTAAATTGTACTTGATCTTTTTTTTCTTTCTTTTTTTTTTATAGGAGGTTGAGGGCAAATGAATTATATAGACCAGACTTCATAGATTTGTTGTTTGCCTGGTACTGTGGGACCCTCACCCACTAAACCCAGGACCCCTTCATAAGCTTGGGCTATGGTTCGGGATATAGTCTGATATTGCTTCGAAAAATTGTACTTGATCTAAGGGGCTTCAGTCTACCTTATAGCCATCATAGTTCGAACTCAGTCTTCACGGTCGATACTCGTGTGCATTGATTATATGCACGGCATTTGAAGTTAGCCAGATCGAAGGCTTAACTATAGAAAAATGTTAGTCGAGGTCAATTCACCGCGTAGCTTGAGCGTAAGTTTTTTTTTGCTAACTGTCTATGATGCGTTGTTTTTATAGGGCACCATCGTTGGTGACCTACGAAGCGAGTGCATGCATAAAATGACACAATATATACACACGCACATTACGTTACATATATAAGTTCCATGGACATCACACCCCGGCCTCGTACATTACTATGCCGAAAACCATAGCAAATCGCGGTTGACTACGCTGCATTCTCTTAATAAATACAATTCCTGGAGGCTAAGGAATGTTATAATAAAGCTTAAGCAAATTATATTATAGAAGCTATAAACATTCTGCGCTGTATATGACACATCAGATACGTTTTGTTTGGACGGCGTCCATGGTAAATTCTCGTTTGCCCTCTTTTTCTGTCCCATCCCATCGCCAGAGATACGCAAAGGAAGTACCGATAGAAACAAATATAGGGAAGCATAGAAAACATTTTGTAGTGCGCAATTTACGATATAAAAGCACAGCCATATTTATGGAATCAATTTTCAACGTTCATTTGTTCAGCTAAAGTTTCATCTTTAATTTCATTCCTGTACCCCGTTTTTCGTTCACTGTAAATTGTTCTTTGTAGAAACTGCTAGATCCGACGACGTACGTTTCTGTGTTAAGCTTGAACACGAAGTCTTCAGCACACGTCATACAGAGGTCAGTCCGGCGGTGGCATCAGTTTGGGGACGGCGGCGATTGCAATGAAACGCTAAAGACTTGTATAAACAGACATCACATGTCCATCGCCTTTCACTGAGCTACGGCGTAAAGTAAAAGATACGCGGCGCTTTATAAGGACTCTTTTTATCCTTAGTCCCAAACCCTGTTCTTGCCAGGCTTTCTTCTCAGGGAACGGAAACTTACTAAGCTTAATATCAGCTATCAACGTAGAATGTTTTGTTCGATTCCCACAACCGTAAGTGCGAACATGTAATTACGTGCCTATACAGCCTGTGCCTAAATGTTGGCATTGCCGAAGTATTTTTGTTTCTCATCTGCGAACTCAATGGGACGAAGCATGACAAGTAACTTATTTTGGTGTGAAGTAACACAAAGCGGATCGAACGCCTTCGAAAGGCGATTAAAGTACAACTTGGGAATAACCGAGATGGGAGGCTTAGCGTTTACGCGTCAACTACGTCTGTCGACGAAAAGCTTCCTAACGCGTACGATTGCTCAGAAGCTTCTGTCTGGCAAAAAAAAAATGAGCGAAAATCAAACTAAGCTTTCTGGCTTGTGAAAGTACACAAGTGGTGAAAGAACATGGCTGCTACGTAAGACACCGCAAGTTGGCCGTCGTAACAAGTTAAGGGATATTAAAGTTTCAGAGCAGGTCAATGCTAGACAAGCACCCTGCTCGCGTTGTAAAGGGACATCATTTTTCACCAAATAGTACAGCCTGAATACGAAGAGCCAATAATGAGGTAAAGAGCGAGCGCTACCGTGTCGAGGCGAAGCTGCAAATGTAACGGCGAAACAGGCTTAGAAAGAAATAAAAGTGTTAAGGGATACGAATAAATTGACCGTAATTACACGTGCCATAACATTAAAGAGTATTATATTATTTAAGAAATAATCTAATGAAAGATTTCACAGTGACAACAAGCGGAATTTAGTTATTAGGCGTATTTACTGCAAAAGGCAGTTCGAAGCAAAGGAGAAATGTAATGTCAAAACATAACTCGACATGGTGACGTTTGTGCTTAAAAAAGGAGTCTTAATGGTCACTCAATTGTTGCACTTACTGCTAGGATTTATCATGTGAGCTACAGTTATATAAAATAAACATGGGTCAAGAAAGTAACTAAACAAACGAAGGGCGATGAACATTGATAGCCTACCCGAAACGGAAAGATACTCAATAGAGTTCAAAGGCCGCATACTTTAAACGAAATCTTTTATAACCTAATAAGCATCAAGTTACATCTATTAACTTGTCAAGAATGAGGTGCACACTTTCAAAAAGTTTCATTGACCCTTTAATGTACTGCGTAAAAAATATTTTTTATCATTTAGACAAAAATACTATGATATGAAATAATATGAATTTATAACTTCACTAATCTTCTGGTCAAATTATGGTATCATTGTTCGACACCTGCAGCCAGGCAACTTTTATGAAACTTCGCAATCTCGAGCTCTTCGATTCGTCCCTATTTCTAGCCTGTTTAACGAGGCTGATTAGTAAATTACGATTAATAATCGCGAAGTGAAGTTAGCTATTTGTGGAACTTCCATCGTAATCTTTTCCGCTTGATTGGCTCCTACACAGCGCCGAACGTTCTCCAGACGTCTACGAAACGTTGGCTGTCCATCTTACCTGCGACATCTGACATCGTTCGGTTCAGCGCAGCAATATTGTTCGTGCCTGGCTGAGTACGTAGGTCAATATGTTGCCTCCCGCAAATAAGCCATGTCCAATTCTAGTTGAAGGTACTACCCACTAAAGAAGGACTGACGCCTGGACAGTCGTATAGGGATAGCGTGCATATGGTAGTGTATCATCCAAATTCTAATATAGCTAGAAACACGTAATTAGTTAAGGTCCTGTTGTTGCACATATGGGTTCAGCTGCTTTTGAAGTAGACCAATTAGCCCAGTCGGGGCGCTCTAATTTGTCGTACACGTCGAAAAAAAAATATCAGACGAGTTATTTCCCACAGACCGTGTGCATAATTTGGATCGTCTCGCGTCATTGTTTTGTTACATCGTTGAATGAATAGTTCAGCGGCACGAATACAACGCTCAAGGTGATGGAAAGGCTTCGTTTTTCATAGAGTCCCACAGAAAAAATCAACAAGTCACAAATCACAGAATCGGAAAGAAGTCGTTATGTTACAGCCGTGCAACGGGTTCTGACTTAGATCGAGACTTTTCACATTGATTCACGCTAATAGATTTGCACACTTGCCACCATTGTCTAGCAAAAAAAATCTAGTCTAGATCGCAGACATAACCCCATTCGAATCTTTTTGCACTGAACTTTTTCTTTTAATAGAAAATGCGATTCGAATAAGTGATATTTGATATACGGCGTATTATTTTGGTCAGAGTGAGTATCCTGCTATTGAGTCTGATCAAGCCCTACCTCGAGTAGGACCACGTAAACCGTCCGCTGACGATAAGCGAATCATGGCCAAAGCAAGAGTTTCTCGCTATTGCTACATAATAGGCCAGCATAATAGGCCAGCAGCTGGAACTGCAAGTAATTCGAATACTGCTTTTCGTACAAACAGCGAAGACTCGAACAAACGGTCTTCTGTAGCTCATCAAGCCATTATTAGTGGGAACCATGTACATAATTATGAAACAGATCTAACTATGCGGCTATGACGTACGTTCAGTGCGCTCTGCCCTAATCTGTAATAAAAAATTCTATACGTCAAAGTGCTTTGATTTGACGTAAATTTTCTCGGATAGAGTTGTTGTTGTTGTTGTTGTTGTTGCTGCAAGTCGCAATCACAAACAAACTTTTAACACGACTCCAACGTGCATAGTGTTTCATGTAGTTTTTTTTTCTAACTGACTGAGAGCACGCTTCTCTCTATATAGCCTAACGTCAGATTAGGTGAAGGTTTGAAGCTTATTTGCTGCGAGTAAGCTTTGAGAGACTGTGCCGGAATGCGACCATTGGCCATGGGTAAGGTGCTTCAATACGCGACTGCAACAATTTCGAGTGCAAATTGAAGCCGAACTTACTTCGTTCTCTTATTATAAATCTGTTGCGAACCACAGTTAATATCGGCCTTTCAATAGGCATATCTAGAAATTGCCGTGAAGATCTAATCGGCACACATTACCCAGCATTCGTATTGTAACTTCACTATGTATCCGTGCCACCAGCATCAACACAGATACGACCTCCTTTTACGCATATAGTAATAATGTCTTCATGCGCAGATATCTCGACTGACAGATGAAAAGGTAAACGTTGAAGCGTATTAACGTAGGTACAGAGTGGCCTGTATATGGCTGCCATATAATTTATAAGGCTGCTAATAATCCGGCGTATTTTTCAGATCTAAACACATGTTGCATTTTTTTTAGACGCGTTTGTTAATTAGTACTGAAGTTTACATTATTAACATGACTCAAAGCTTCAACGCATTGTGTCGGATTAACAAAATTAAGTGTTCTACGTACTGCTCTATGAAGATTAGGCAACTTTTCAGATACGTTTCGAATGTCTCTATTTACCGGTTGGCTTCGTCCCGCTACGATGAATGTAACCTTGCGGCCGCTGTATCGATGATTGCTAGACATGCCTCACAACTAAACACAACTCTTTTTTTGGCCTAATTTTAGAGCTTCAATTTCGCTGGAACGGCCCATGCCTGTCTTCTAGCCTGCGTCCTATCGCATGACCTTGAAACTAAGAAAAACATTCTCTATTTTTGCAACGCACTTCTAAAATCAGTGATCCCGTACAGCTGAGTTGAGTATGCACGTCGTTGCCGATCCACGTGCTTTTGGCAAAATCACTATAGCTGGTTCGAAGGGAATGCCCATAGGCCTAATTGTTTACTATACTGCCATTTCATACTTATGCTAGGTGAGAGTGACGTTTCTTGGAACACGTTCGGTAATAATAAGACAAGCCGAGCATCAAATAGACAGAAGTATACCAGAAAACGTCTCACCACGCCTTGACAGTATCTGCATTCATCCAAATACCTTTATTACTTGAGATCTATTTAACAGTTAAGTGGTCGTGTCTACGTTTTACGCTTCTGCAATTCAAACGAAGTATGAGTCGTTACACAGTGGGTCTGAGACCGCGCACTGGCGCTACGTTACGATGCAATCTCTCTTCTCAGTGAAGACAATCATTGAGCTTGGGGTAGTGTAATTATATTGATCAATCGTGCGCCAATCGACTAACCCTAACATGTTTTAATTAACGCCTATTTTCAAGACCCAGATTGCACCTTGTTTCAAAAGCAGATATGAGCACAAGAAAGCCCTGTCAGTCACGTCCAGATTGAGTGTAAACCTAATTATTTAGTAGCATAAAAGAAATGCTCGTAAGCCCGAGCAGATTTACAGGGGGCCACCATAGCACAGCCCAATTTAAATCATGCTCATTAAATTTCGTTTCGAGGAGCTTAATGAACCCTTAGAACTCGTAAAACGTTCTGCTTGTCACGCTAATTGTTTTTACCAAATCAAAAACTTATTATTACTACATCTATTCATCCAATTCGCTAGTCAGCTGTGCATTAGGTCCTTGGTCGAGAAGGCCTGTTTTTTTATATATGAATAACGTATATAGATATCATCTATCTATAGATATAATGTCACGGAGATTTTTTAGGCAAGGTTTCTCTGTTCAAGTAAACGTACGATTTTCTATACAGAGACAATGTGACCTTAGAATCGTCCGACGACCTTTCAGTTGGTAAAGTTAGAATGGAAATATGTAAATCCCTTTAGGATAGTCTCCGCAGGTGCTTATTAATCCCTTCATAATGAGGTATCAGGCGCAACCGATTTAGCACCTTTTCGAGCCGGGAATTTGTTTACACAGAATTTCATTTTCGTTGAGGCCAATTGCAGAAACAGCAAATATGTATATATAAGCAAGATCTAAGCGACCCTACGTCAGATTATGAGCATATACTATATAGCGTATGCGTTTGGGATAGTAATGAATTTTTGCTAGTCTCGTGATAAGCGTACCCTAACGCATAAACACCTCACATATGACTAAAACTAAGCCTTGGCATACCTTCGTTGCGGGCAGCACGGTCTCGATTGTTTGGTAGACCCTATCTTCTGTGAACCCATTTATCCTGTGAGTTTCTCTTATCTTATCTTTTGTTAGTTAGACCATCCTACGTCCTGTTTTGTCCTAGCCAGCATTTACGGTAACCCCTAAAAGCCGATGGAGCACGACCAGTATCAGAGTATGTTCTTCTGCGTAATCCAAAGAAAAAATGGATCTATTTCAATATGGATAGACAGAACGGGTGAAGCTGAATTCAAAATAATGTTGAAATGCTATTTGCAATTGGCGGTGACGTCAGTCTTGAGCCGAAACGACAACCGGACAAATAGCAAACAGCGTGAATATGTGAACATGCCGAAAGGGGACTACTGAGATTGTTACTGGCTGATCAGAACTGCGTACGTAGAGTTAGCGCAGTTGTCGCCATGTGGTAGGCTAATAGAAACAGACTGTAACTCGGTTACTAAGCAACAATGTTCCAAAGCTTATACGAATGGAGTAAATACAGTAGATCCTATGGGCAATATATCGAATCAAAAGACACTTGAATCTAAGCAAGTGAACTGAGCAAATTCTATACACGCTGCCGACTGATCACCGGATCACGATAATCCCAGAAGTAACGAAAGCGTCATTCATGCATGAGCTGGGAGCCTTTTAATCCGACTGCATCTAACATTTGTCGAAAAATATAAAAAGGTTGGAGAATACCACTAAGCCTCCGTTTACTGGGCTGAAATGGCAGAGGGTTACCGCGAAATTTTACAATACATACCTACTAGGTAGTGGCGAAAAACAGCGTTGAGCTGTGTACTTAGAAATGATTCTGATTCCATAGATCGAAAACAAATTTAGGTCCATATGTCTGTATGGGGTTAATAGTAATGACTGTTATTCAACTCGTCTGAACCAAAGATGGTTGACAGTTAACCGGGCGTCTGCATCGTAAACAACAGATGTGAAACTTCACATGTCCATTAAGGCTACATCAGTACTGAAAAACAATTATAGCAAAGACGTTTGTTAGAAGAGGAGTCCGATACGGTGTCATACGAAGTACTTTTTGGAACAGAAACGAAAGAACAAGCGGAAGGTTTGATCGGGTCGATTGTAGCCGAACAGCAACCCCATGGAATATACTTTGGCATCTGTCCTTTTTTTCGTTTGTTAAAGCCTTCCTAGCAAAAAAAAATAGTGCATAACGTTGATTTCCGGAGTACAAAGACATATAGTAGGTGAAACGGGCACCAGCGGGTACAAGCCGTAATACATATATTATCGACTCGATCTACGTTACTGAACTTGAGTCGGCTTTGGTGAGAAGCATTTGCCAGTCGTACTAACATAATCCAATATTTTAGCACTCCTTCCGAAAAAAAAAAAAACATATTTTGCTCTTTATTGAATGAAGTCATAGCATTCTATAGCGAAGCTTATCAACTGTGGGTAAGCTTGCTTTTCCTTCTTTTTTTCCCTTTTTTTAAACATTTCCCGTTGATTCCGAATTTCGACTGAGCAAATAATACTCCGCCGTAGGGAACACCCCGAGCGAACTCGGTGAAGCTTGAGAGATACGAACGAGCAGAAGCTATTATATGTCGTAGGTTAAAGCTCAAATGAGAATGTGTACCAAACGAACTTAGTGAAAATTAAATTAGATACTGCATTGTAGCCCGTCTAAGCTGTAGAAGCGAACGAAAATAGTGGTGATATATATAGCTGAGCACAGTGTGAAACACGCAGACATCACCTTTTTAGAGAAGGTGCATTAGCGGGACTACTATGGCCGTGAACCTAAAGAAAGCTTATCAACATCGTTAACCCCGCACGCGCCTTTTCGGCACCTTTGGAACCTATCGCACCCTTTTTTCTCTCGCTTTCTACCTCTCCCTACAGGAGCGTTACCCTAGGTTCACTCATGCGTCAGTGCCTTAGCAGCCGGCAGTCTAACTTGCTATACCGGGTTGTGCGTAGTTGTCTCAAGGTTAACTTCTTACACTGTTAGCTACGAAGCAACACGACAACGCCCCTTGCTCCTCTGAACCCATTGAGTACATTACCATGAATGAACTCCACAGCTTTATACGGTCCCTAGCGCCCCTCTTCTATTGTCTTCACAATGCTTGGCCTCACTACAGTGTTAATGTGGCGCGTTCGTTTGCCGAGAGTGTGGGGTAAGGGACTTTCCTTATAGGCTGCCTCGTCGGGTAATGGCATAAATCTATAGTATAGAATAAGATAGCCAAAGCCAAAATAATGAATAGGCTTTTTTTATCATACGGCCAAATGGATGTCTGAGAGAATTCAAAATACTAACCTTTTGCTGCAAATCTATTTAGCTTTAAGTGTGACGTTGCTAGCTTTAAACATATTACTAATTACGTTTCGTTGACACCTGGTGGTTGTTTATGACGACACGAAATGACGAATTGGTGTAGTTGTTATTAGGAACGATCAGAAATAAGCGTACGCGTCGACAGGCGTTGTGAAATTTGGCACTTTGGTGCATCGCTAAAATTAATTGTTAATTAAACAATTAATCATTAATTATATGGACACACAGTGACTGATTTTATGTGACGCGAAAAACTGGCAAGTGCCTATTTACTTTATCACATTTGTCGTGTAGACTTACTTGCGATCTTAGTTTTAACCCAAAAACTAGCAACATTTAAACATTGACTAACGGGGTTAGTATAGTGGAACGAGATGGTCATCTACGGGAGTAATGTTTCGCAATGAACCTTTAATTTTAATTCTTGCAGTCTATGGTTGTGTGTTGTCGTGCAGTAAATTCAATTTACCTCTATTCACTAATCCTGGCTGTTTAATGGATAGTCTCGTAGAAAGATCATTTCTAAGTTAAACATTTCCTTGCCGACTTCCGCAGAACTTCCGCTCGATATTAGGATTATATGACAAGCTGCCTTCGTTGCTGTACGTTCACTATAACTTGATTGCTAAAAGCCCTAAAGACAATAGTCGGCTATACGATCGTAGAGCGATGAAGAATGCCAGTGCATTCTTAATACGAGAACAAAAGTGCTAAAAACGTTGCACCCTCTTAAAGCAGCGTTATTTTGATATTCGACGTTAGTATTTGCCGCTTTTCACACTCAACACCATAAAACCGAAGCTAATCCTCGTAAGTTGCCTGTTTTTATTTGCGTGAAGGATATTCTCGTAGTCGTTCCAGATCTATGCTTCTGGCAACAGAAATTTACGCCATCCACTTGAAACAGCTTCCCTTATTCGTTATTAGTTGTCTTTATTTACTACTCAAGTTAGATACGACTCGAAACACAAAGCTTTACTAAACTGTCAGTGATACTCCCATGAATCGATTCCCATTGATTGAAAAATAGTTGCTCAAATACTTATTTTCCTTTGTATATAGTCGGAGGAATATATTGTTAGATAGCTGGAATCGTTGCCAAACGCAACTATCTTCTGAACAGTCTGAATAGTCTGAACAGAATCTGCGGCAGTTAGTATTCTGAACCTGAGCAACATTTTGCCAGTACTTCAATACTTCTAGGCTTAGAAACTATGTGATTTGAGGGCGAACACCTTCAACCTGCGAAGTTCTCTAAATGCAGCTCGTATCTATCAGTGTACGAATAGATCAGCAATCGATGTTCTATGAAGTGAAATGTTGTCCCTGTGCCATATAATTATATATTAGGCTACAGTAAAAGAAATCTTTGTGGCAGAATAATGTAGAAATGCCTAACAGCGGTATCGCACACGAAACTTGAAATATAGGGACTAATGTAATTTTACTTGAATTCGTATCCTATATTTCGTACTATATTATTAGAATCCGAAAAAGAACAACACTTACTTATGATAGGCGGTGTTTTTAAAAATAAGAAATAAAAGAACAAAGTCAGCCTGCGAACTGTGTAACGCCATCAGAAAATTGTTTCTATGAGTCGGTCCGGCGGTAGTGATGACGGCTCTCTTGCGCCATCACACACGAGCACGAGGGGGCTTTAAGGCCAAATTTAGCTAGCTCAAGCAGACTCTCAACACCAAGCATTTCGGCGACTGGATCAGCTTCAAAGGGCAAATAAACGCCACACGAAGCCATCGCTAATAGGAAGGCAAGAAGCTGCATCACACCTAATAGGTCCCACTTGCTGCACTGGTCGCGGGTTTCGTGAAACTTGTTACTGCAGCATTGACGGCTGAAAAGCCGGCTTCGGTACGCGACACGTTGAATTAGCGCAGCTGCCTGGGAGGGCAATCACAGGTCTTGCAGTGGTACTAAACCTCGAGGAAACGTTAAGACTTACGCAGTGCAGCTATGAGGATGCTGTAACTCTGGCGTTTCTTTCTCTGGGAATCCTGAATAGAAACGAAAACTTGGACAACTGGTCCTTTCACTTTACCGCATGTTTATTCTGTGTACTGTCATGCAATGAAATGCAACGCACTGGACAGCATTTCCATTTGCTATAATGATAGATAGGCCTCCCCACGCTATGCCTAGCTGAAAATAACGTCATTGCATTATGTAGCAGAGACTAAGTCTCTTAGCAGCTTATGTTCGACCGACTGATTTGGAATCAACGCACGTTGCTGATAGCGAAACTCGTCAGAGAACTGAAAGCGCTATCTTTCTTCTGATTTTACCTTTTTTTGGTCATTGCTGACGACTTCAACGCTCGTTTCGACCAGCCCAACCCGAGCTGTACTACAGCCGTGCTACACACACTTGCGTGGAGACTTTGGTAAGTAGTCAATACCATGTCGACACCAACTTTCGTAGGACATTCAGGACGTTCCATTACCGGTATATTTGCGATGGACGTACAAAGAAATAGGATAAATATTTGGGATGAGAATCGTTCTGTGTCAGAGGGTGCAAGCGTTCATGCTTACATGCCGAAAGCAACTGCGCAGCCTGCAGAGTTCCGGCGAGACACCCAGATGCAGACAAGCTCCTGGACCAAATGAGGTTTGTTTTTTGCATTTGACGCTATAAATACCGAACCTTATGCAGGGCATCTGGTTGAAATTCTCCAGTCAACAATACAGCTCTTGTATAGACCCTGGTTCAATTGTACCTGCAGCCTTAGCAAAGGCCCCAAACGGCTTTGAGGCTTGTGACCGAGGTACAACTCGAGTTCTACCCTCCAGCTTCAATTTTTAAGATGATCTGTACATGTGCATCACAAAGGCAGTAATACTTTCCACGGCTAAAGACCCGTTTGATCGCCGATATAGATTGTCAACCATACAAGTGGCTAATGAACCACAGCAGGTCGGTTGATTGACCAATTAGCTTCTGAATTATTTCTCAGAGATGTTTGCATGATGGGATACGATACCATGCGCGACTCCTTTTTTGCCATAACGTGATGAAAGGAAATCTCGATATGCTTCGATAATACTTCACAGGACCTAATGCAAGGTCCTAGAAGCCTGCGCAACAAGAAAGCCGCCGGCCCACATAGGATCTGCAATGAACATCTCAAATGTGCCGTCGTTCATGCATCGTATTGGACGGTACTATTTAATAATGTTAATGTACTGGTACACTCCCAGCCTAGTGGAGAAATACTATTTTGATAGTGATCCCTAATGCCTAAGACAATGGCGACATAACAATCATCATCATCATCAAGGCGAAGAATGACGCAGAAAGCTTCTCTTTGACCTGCTGACTGAGAAATTAAATAACTGCTTATGAAGCGGGCCATCGAAACAGAGAATCATGGGTTGTGGAAAGAACGGCCCATAGAAACGGCGTACAGTATCCTGATGGCCGACGTCAAGAAAGGCAGTGTTCCTCAACTTGAAGTAGCTCTCTTCGGCCCTCAGGCACGTGGTAATGTCCACGTTTGTCGAGAAAGTTGTCTCTATGAATGTGCACAACCTTCTCCTTACGATTTTGCAGAAAAACAGAATAACTATCGACGACAAAGTAGCCGAACTTTCGGAAACAACCGGCCTTGTTCGGGAAGACAATTGAAGCCCACTCTTATTTTCCATCTTACCGGAGTGCTTTTCTGATCAAGTAGAAGCGTCGAGGAAATGTGTCGAAGTTGTTTTGTATGCAAACAACTTAGTGATATGCGGACCGAGTAGATTCCAGGTGCAGCAAGTCCTAACTCGGTTCGACGCGGCAGTCACAGATTTGGGACTGATCGTAAGCCTTAACAAAACAGAATCAATGCAGTTTAGAAAAGGAGGCAGGATAGCGGCCACTCACACCTATACTTCATTGAATTGCCTTTCCTCTATGCAAACCGGTCTCCGCTCTTGTCCGCGAACAGGAGAAGTTTCATTGTACACGTCACCGAAGAATGCAAGAAGGAAGTCTTGACCGCACAAGCGATCAGATCGCCTCATCACTTGTCCCTCATAACCACTCTCAGCTCATTCGACCTTAAGGAAGCTCCCATTGCAGCGTACGGAATACGCGTCCTTTGGGAATATCTTACAACGGAGAACCGCAAACAATTAGATCATGTCAAACATTTTTCTTCAAAAGAACAGTGGAACTACACATAGTGATCCTAAACCGGCTCGTCTATCTTTTAGCTAACTCGCCAGTGCTATCCGGAGATTTACATCGTCGTTTTGAGCTCCTGGTAGTGGAAGCCTTCAAATGCGACCTTAGCAAGTGGGTGCAGGAATTGATCCTATATCAACTTTTGTCCATAGCGAGCACCACTCAGAATCGCTTCCATTCTCTAGCATTAGAGGTTTGTTAGGTTCTGATTGTCCCTCAGACGTACATGTACACTTTTATCCGCATCGAAACCTCTCTACGGACAAGTTGAAAGAAGAAATCACCAACGAAGGCGAACGCACGCATAGAATAAAAGAAGATTGCCCAAGGAATTGTACGGCAGGAGCCACGCGGAAGAGAACATTCGTTCACGAAGATATTTTCGAAGCGAAAACCCTGGCTCGGTATAACAGAGGGCAAATGTATTGTACTTATTTGGATGTAAACAAATGCGCATGATAAATGTCTTGATAAGACATTATTCGTTAGCACAGCTCAAGAATCAGCTAACGAAATACTCAATATGGGTTAATGCATCAGAATATAAAGGTGCAAACATAAAAGCAATATTTTTATATTGAATTAACAACTAAACATATAATATTATATAATCTGATTAACTTGAACTCGAACAAAACATAATAAGTTTAATAATAACTTAATAAGCATAACAATAAGTTATTTATTTAACTATATGTTGGATTATTATAAGTAAACAAAGAAAAGTATCACTAGAAAGTATTTTACATCATCATCATCTGATCATTTTTTTGGGTCTATTTCGCAGGTCTACATTCGTATTGATCCGTTTTGCTTTCAACTAAATCGTATTTAATCACAGCTTATCACACAATATACGTATATTACAAGTTTTATATTCCAAAATATGGCGCCTTTGTAATATTTAAAAACTAAGCGTAATGACGATCCACTGTAGAAGGTATTCTACAGTGGCAGAGTGGTTTCAGAGATGCGATATACTCGTCTCTACTATAAATTAGCCAAGTTCGTCTCTTACACTGAAGACACACGGTACCTTTTACGGAGGGGTTCATATGGTCACGTTAGTTACTAAATATAATATTTATAGTTGATAACGTAGTACACGAATTAAGGCAAGATTACTGAACACGCCATCTTGTACTACTACCTAGAATGGCTTAATCACTGCAAGTCCTGTTTGAATAATAATAAGAGTGCCTCTACTTTTAATTTGACATTACATTAGACTCTGATAGCGTTAAATATGCCCTTGTTTATTCTTATCTTTTATTCGACAAAGGTCATTTGATCCTTTCGGCGAATCCTTTTCGGTAACGACGACCTGCCGCTACAAATAATGCAGAATCATTTACACTTCGAAAAAAAAATGTGCTTATCTGTCCTAAGGCTCTTCTATGCTTTAAGCCTAGCTGTCTCTTGTGCTGGCTTAGAAGGCGACCTGGCTGGGCTCCCAGAGCGATGCAGTTCTTAATTCCGTTTTACAACCTTACAATCCGGGTGATCAGACAAAGTCATACGCACAGCTGTTATAATAACCTCTGCCGGCGAAGAAATTGCTTCAAACACGGGCCAATTTGAGAACATCCGACTAGATCATTATTATTTCCCCATTCGTAATAATATCTAACTTGAAGATTTAAATTAAAGACTTCAGATCTTATGGAATTGTTTTCTAGTTAGAGTAGGATGTATTCGTTTGAAAAGAGGATCATTGTATGTACATTTTATTTCTAAAAATAGAAATATAATAGTTAATAGTAATAATAATATGCAGTTATGTAATGTACGTTCTCCTCTAAATTCTGCTAGAGGAAAAAATAAGTTATAGCTGATGGTAATTTACGCTACATGCTCACACTGGCTGTTTATTGTTCCCAAAGCTCTAAACTGTTATGTGATAAAGATTTTATTTACAAAACGGTGACAAAGAGTCGGGTACGGAGTAACAGACGTCATATTCGAAGTAGCTGTCATCTCGTAACATGTATAGATGAAAGAAACATTTAACAGCACTCATTGACCGTGCGTTACATACGTTCAATTATAGAATGAATCGCTCGTATCCGGTTTAGCTAGAGCAAACTTTTCTGCCTCAAACGAGTATTCTTAACACCGCCGAGGTCTAGTTGCGAGAAGAGCGGTCGTTAGAAAATATAACCTCATCGAGGAAGTTCAGAACGTTCGTGAATGATTGAGTGGTCATTTGCTCAATCGCAAGCCTAGAAGGTGCCTCAACACCAGAAACCAGAAAAAGAGCTGGGGATAGGCTGGCGGACAAAGTGTGGATTTGACATTGTTTTGTTCGGTTCCATTTGTTAACGGGCTCCCCATTTGAACTAGCTCGAAATGTAGATGAGTACAATATCCGTATAACTAATCATATGCATACGTCGGTCGAGAGCTCCAGCTGTTTCGCTACGGAAGCGTCAGGCGTGAGAGGCCGGCCGCTACTGTTAAATGGCTCTGAGGTATGTAAATGGTTAGAAAGCAAGTTGTTTCGAAACGAGGCCATTTACTAGGTTGCCAGACCGTAGATGCTTTTCTTGTTCTTGCTCGGCATTCTGAGAAACATCGGGACGTCAAATAGGAACGAGGGGCAACGTTCCTATATAAACCTAATTAAAGCACATTCTGTTTTATCACTAAACTTATATTTTCAAAATAAGGACACTATTACGTCATTTATAAAGCGAGTCAGTCAGAAAATTTCGTTTCTTAGTTTTATTTGAGTCATTCTAACTTTCGGAAGAGATGAAATAGCCCTGTCGACTGAACTAACGTAAAATCAAAACGGCGTAGGCCTTTTCACGGCTCTCCTTTACAACGGGTGGATCCTGTTGACCAATGAATAAGGCATACATGGAAACGACCCCTTAACCGATCTATTGTCGAACCTATTTTGTTTTAGCCTTTTCTTGAGTGGAATCGTTTGGTCAAGTCGAGCTGAATCAAAGCCTGCAGTTGCAGTCCAATAAAGAAAGCTTTATGTTATAAGCTGTCCATAAGATCATTTCCATGATCCTACGAATTTTTTAGGCCGCTAAAAGCTTATAAAGTTCAAATGTTTCCATAAAAGAGGATCACTTTGCGCAATCGGTTGTTCTTCCAGACCGTCTATGTTGTCGATCTTCCACTACGTTTAACAAGACGACGAGTACGAATGCAGTCTGCGTTTACGATTTTACCGCGTTTCAAATCCATAACAAAGAACGTCCTTCAGACTTTATCCGGAGCTTAATCATGTTTTTTCCCCTGAAAACAACTAGAAAACTACTTCATTATTTTTATCTCTTATTATTGTTATTTATTATTACATTGACAGTATTATTCCTGCAATGGCGCCTTCATATATAAGGCCCACTTCGTTGCCTTCAATGTATTCCCTAGTTCATGCAGGCGATTCGTGCGAACAGTGAGACTAACGCGTTGTTTTAAAGAAAGCCCGTAATGAAACTGGAACTGGAATTTTGATTCAATAAAAACTGCGGTTTTTTTCACACCCGTTTCGGATTGTCTATAGAATAGTGGCTCTCAGCTCTGAGGAGCTGCAAAAGATGTCGGCAGACTGGATATCAGATACTTCTTCTCAATCTATCACATAATGCTTGTTTCTGCCCCTAGCTTCATAAGTCAACCAGTGTACAAAGAGTAAGGAGGACAGAGTTAATTTTTTTGCAGCTTTTCAGTCGGTGATGACCTGGTCACACAAAACGTTGCTAGTACATCAAAAGCTCAACCACATGCACCTTGTGGCTCTAAGCACTGGCCACCGAATCCATAAAAATTCATATATTGATTTCTAATGTCGTAAAGCGTATTACATCTAACGCTAAACGTATGAAGTGTAGAGTATACTTTTTTGATTGCAATGAAATGATGATCATCAAAAAAGACGACATATTAAAATAAAAATCGATCGTAAAATCGACTTGAGTATCAGTTAAGGGCTTCGGGAAGATTTTTGGGCGCATGCGCATCTCCTTACAAAGTAACTTCGATGAATACAAAAAGTAGATGTCGAAAAGGATTTTATTTTAAAATACAGGTACATAGAAATACGGATTCGACGGCCGCACTCACACCTCATAAACCGATTATGATCGTATGTTAATTTTTGATAATGCTTTCCTGTACTCAATGACTTGGAAGCTTTGTACATTTGTTTAAACAATATATGGATTGAAAATGTTCCGAGGAGGTTGTCTGTAATCTCAGTTTGTTATGTTTCCCTGTAAATGCTCTTTTCATTGGTTCTGGCCAGGATAAATGATAAGGACGAGAATGTGATCTACACGAAATGACAAACTAAGGTCGATAGGTAAATGAGTTCCCGCATCGATTTACGATCGTATCATTTTTCTCAATTTATTTGGTTTTGTGCCTTTTGCCAGTTTTGACATCAATGATCTGAATGTTCAGGCCCTTTATCACTGTATAGGTGCGAGAAAATCAAAAACTTTTTAGCAAGGTTGCACTAAGGACCGCCCGTCACTGATGGAGTCACTGTTCCAGCGGGATCGATTTGAACACAACGAAGCTTAGAATGCCAATATCGATATCAGACCCTGATTGAGTGAAGACGCCCTTAAAGTCACATCCAATTTAGGTAGCATCTTCCTTTTCTCGTCAATCTGAAACGAACACTAGCGCCTTTCTAAGCTAAAAATGTAATTACTATGTTTCAGTGTGTAAGGGCTATTTAAACGAAGCTTCATATGATCACACCATACTAAACGAAAATTGCGTGAAAAAGCAACATATATGTATACGTATAAGTGTATATCTATAGCCATATGTAATATACGCTGGTTGTATTTTGCTACGAAGCTATATACACCGCATCGGCGGTAACAACTTTTCCAATACCCCGTTTTTAGAAAGCCTTTTGAGTAAGCTTATTTCAGTCTTCAGACGTTTGGTGATTCGATTTCTAAGAAAGTCACTTCAATATGTTGACGATATTAGCTATGACACTCATACCCCTAGCACACGTAAGATCGCCAATACTTTACGAAAGGAAAATAGCCAAATCGCAAAAGTTTAATGACGTAAGACCAGAAGGACTAGAGACCTAGAAAAAGCTCTGTTGAGAGGCAGTAACGAGGTATTAATTGTAATTTAAATTTCAGCAGTACCGCACCACCGGCCCGTGCTTATGCCTGACAGTTTGTATCCGCAACTGCCATTTTCTCGTTTTCGATCTTCGCCGAGATATTTTCAACATTTCTCTTCTGCAGTTTCCCCATCTCCCATGGAAGCTCCCTAAAATGAATGAACGGTAAACGAGCAATGTACGAATGGCACTCGGTTCCCAATACACGCACCGCTCATTTATTAATGATTAAGGTTATGGCGTCTGCCGGCTCGTTTAGCAATGATCAGAAAAATTATTGGGATCTAAAGACTGCTTATCCGATATTGTTTGCTTTACATACAGACCATTGCTTGTACTGCTATACGCTAAGGATTAATGGAAGAGAAAAGGAGTTTTTTCGATAATATTTAGCTCCGGCAATGGTTGAAGTTTAAAACGAACTCCGACAGTGATCCCGTTGTGTGCCAACGGCTTTGGTCACCCGGACCGAATTGTGGAAAACCTTAGACGGAAATTCTTCTGCTGTATCGGATTATAGCTACTGCTTTTTTAAAGGGTTCCAGTAATGTTTGTTTATGTACAACCAGCCACAATCAAGCCAAAGCTTATTCTATGTGGGTCGCGTGTTGGGCTCAGCCCGAGCGTTAGACTTGCTTCCGCCGAGATCACTAACCACTAATTTTAATTTGCTCTTTCATCCTTCACTCCAGATCAAACCGGATCTTCGCCAAATAGTACCACGAACGATGGGAAGGAGTAGCAGGATCGAGCGACTACAGCAAGCGACTCAAAGCAAAGGACAGAAGCCCGGAAATGGGTCTCTCAAAGAAGCAGCTTCCATAAATACTTTCTTTTTTTGCCAAAGGTCTAATTTCTCTTGATTAATGTTGGAGGGAAACTATTGAAGGTTAAAGAAATACCGTAAATACACAGATTAATTTTTAGCGGAATTCAAAATGGGCTTGAAAAGCCAACTGTTGATTGACCTCCCTAATATATAATCAATAGAAAGTTACTCGACCCGTATGTATCGATATTGATAATGGGAAGTAGTGTGTAAAAACGTGAGGTATAGATACGCGACGGTTTGGACAGGCAGAAAAATAGTACGAAAAAAGAAAAAGAAAATCTACTACGAGTTAACTGGTCTAGTTTGGATCTGAATTGATCGAGCCAAGTGTTAGTAAATCCTGTGTTGAATATAGCCTTTGCCACTCCTTTTTGTCTCCACAAAAGTATGTACATTAATATGTTAGCCATGATACATAATCGTTAACCTGATTGTAAATCCTTATGGTAGTAATAATTGCATAGTGGAAAACAACGTAAATATTAACGGTTTCGGTAATATAAACGTACAAGACCGCAACTCAGTGATCCCGTTTCTGGATACAGACCATTGTGCTGCGACGAACTGTCATATTTTATGATACATCTCGTACGTCTCCGCTTAAATTGCATTCAACGTACCTTTGCACGATCGCCCAGACCGCAACAGACCTAAAATAGGTTGCGTAGGCTATTTTAGGTTTGGTCCCTAAAAATGGCCTATGCAGCATAGTTGCGTTGACCTGATTTTTCGTGTACAGGTTACAGAACACGTACACTTAATAGGCGCTTTGTATAATTCAACGAGCATTTTTCTGCTGCCTAGGATAGCCGTACCGTTAGTAGAGAATGAGCAATACGTGGTTCGCACTACGGGTTAACACAAAGTGTGTAATTGAACACACTCCGACTGTACAATACGTTCTAATATGGAAAGCAGTTGTGGTAAATATATATTTTGTAAGCAAGTGCTACCTATGATGGATCGATATTTACGTCGAAAGATTGAGTTTCTCAAAGATTGTGCTCGACTACTGTTATACACAACATGCCCTATACAAGACAAGGATTTTGCCAAATGCCGTATTTGAGCTGCATAATACAAAACATTTGTTGTTCTATGTAAACCATATTTGTTTATTGGTCCGCATTGGTTGGATCATCGTGACCAAAGGTGGGTCAGTTTACCATGGTGGGGGGGGCACACTGAACGAGCGAGACGTCGACTTGGTACATGGAAACCAAGACACCGACAAATAGCCTAACAGCATCATACAAAACACATCTTAGAACAAGAAGTAACGACAAGACACAGAGACAATCATTTCTATAGCAAGTGATAGCAAACCTACGATCAACGTAAGCCTGCAGACCCAACAAAGTACAGTGCATACTGCCAATGCACAATCAGTGGCTCATAGATGTGACGCTGACAATGAAATGAAAAAGCCAACACTAAACAAATCATAAATGAGCAAACCAATAAACGTTTTAAGCGAAGTTCGCAAGATAGACGAAACTTGTTGCCGCTGTATAACCTATCCCTTTAAGCTTGAAGGCACAGTGGCGCCTTTTTATTGCCAATTAAAAGGAAGAGCCTAATAATAATAATAATAAGTAAAAAAAAATACGATTTATACAAGACCTAGGACAACCTGAAAAACTAAGCACGATGTACATTAGGAATATTCGTACCGTTCTAAAAAGATGTATAAGATGGCATTATACGAGCCACTGTATATGGCGCGATTGGCTTACTAACGCTACGAGACAAGCAAGTCCGATTTCTCCAGACCTTTTGTAGATCCGCAAGACGACGCTGAGCGCCGACTGCTAGTTCTAAACGATCAACATGCTTGAGACAACAAGCCAGGCAAATAAAAGAATAGTTCCCAGTTTATTTTGTGATTTAGTAGCTTCCATGACACCCCGCAACGCGTGCTGTTCTTTCCTTTTCATTTGACGATGATGGCTGGCACCATTGTCTATCTAATATATTCTATTACCAAGCAATAGAGACTGAAGAAAAAAAGTTGCCGTTTGCATTGGAGTACCCGTAACGCGAATCAGTGTCAAAATAATGAAACAACTAAATAATAATAATAAATTAATAATGATCAAAGTTTGCAAAGCGGGATAACTATTGGTGTACACCCGGACTGTTAAGCTGGGTCTAGCATCAGTGGGTTAAACTTGTTCAATCAAGAGATGTAGAGCGAAGTCAGTTCGTTCATCCTGTATTATAAAACCCAACCCTATCCAACAGTCTGTGCGTAATGCAAGCTGCTCTGCTCTGTATGGAACTTCTTCAAAACACCACTGGCTAGGAGAAGGTTGCTGCAGAAGAGAAAAATTGTTTAATGTACGAATGGACAAAAGAATCGCCATTTGTTGTCTTCGTTACGGGGGCCGAACAACCATCACGTGGGCAACTCTGACGCAGGAGTGAAGAAAAAAAAATAGTGGCTTTCTTGCGGAAAATCTTAATGTGAAAGCTGGAGCAGATATTAACAATAGACGTGTGGTGACGATTCGATTCCGATAGGAAGACGGCAAAATTGCAACAGAAAAGTAGGTACCAAGACAATGGTGAGTCATTTTGTCCTCGTATTGGACTGTTCCAATAACAACGAAATTGTTGCAGAAACCGTTCGCTAGTGAAATAAGAGTACTGCGACAAGGGGGCGGGTTAAGTGCGGCAAAGCAATAGTAACAAGACTATCAGCTAGCCGGGATATAATTAGCCACTACAACAAGAAAATGGAATAGGTGCACTCAAAAAACTGATTACTGAGATAAATTGATGGATCCACCATAGAATCATAGAAACAAACGTACTGTATCCGTATAGGTAGAGAAAGATAAGCATTAAGTGCAACAGATCTCAAAAGAATTACAATAGAGTAATTGTAAAACTATCGTTCTACAGTCGAGCTATGGCTGATACTAGGCTAAACTTAACATGAATAAAACTTGCTATTATTAGCACAGATCGATAAACAAGCTGCAAATTATAGAGAAGAGTCTCCCTGTGATAGCTTAATGAGTAGCGTATTTGCTTGCTAATCTTTGGAAGGTTCCGATTCGGGCATAGAGACAGCTCACTTTGTGCTGGGAGCCAGCCGGCTGATGGAATGCCTAACGGGAATACAGGACCTAAAGCTTGAAACATAGAGAGGTTATATGCAAGAATTTATATATTAACTTGTCTGAGACTGTTTAGAAGGCCGACCAGTTTGAAGAGTTTTCGAAAGGTAGGACAATCATGTCTTGGTTTACTTTTTTGACACATTAAGGCCAGAGACCTGGGAGCTTCTCAACAACTTCGCATTATCTAATTTTGTTATCGATAGCTTGAGGGAATAGGTGGTAGAGTGTGCTACGTCATCTACCGCTCCCTTAAAGTCACATAGGCTTAGATCTAGAAAACATAAGGGTTCATGTCATTGTTCGATACAGGCCATGATTGAGGCGTGATGATGAGGTAGCCGAGTAGTTACGCTGAGTGCTGACAACTGCGTAGCCACACATTTATTCGTGTAAGTGTTCGAAACATTTGACGTCCGTTGTAAATATGGCTATCAATTTAAGAATTATATTATTAATAATTTAAGTTTTATAATTAATTTAATAAATTAATTACTAATATCGCTTTTAGTGTTGAGCACTATTTTTTTTCTGATCGTCTTCTAGTCCATGGTAAAGACCAACTCATGTTTTCTCTATGGCGATAAAGTGTTCTAGGCTGATTTTTTTCGAGTAATAATTGCCTAAATAATTTCTAGAATAGATCCCACTTATTTTCATCTGTTCCTGACTTGAGGCATAACAAACGCATCTACCGCTTTATTTTATAGTGTGTTCGATACTGTTTTACCATATGTGCTTCGGAAAATCCAACGGCAAGGGACACACTGTGTATGCTTCGTTTCTCTGAAAAACTCCCTTGCCACAGCAACTCGTTTTCCCGTTTAAGGCTCCAATATGTTGTCACCTACTCTGTAGTCTTTAATGTCCTAATTTCCGTCAGTAATAACAGTAATTGCGCGAGCAACTGTTTTTTTTTTTTTATAAAAGGTCCCCTTGCCCATTGTATTAACCCATTTTCGATGGATTCTAACAAAGCTGTCACCTTCAAGACACAGAAACTCAATTGCTAAGTGTAAATATTAGGCACTAACCGTATATTTCTGCTTCTAGACCCATTATTGTCTGATGACACCCATGTCGCTTCTTAAGCTGGCTTCCCACATAGCGGAAGCTGAACTTAATGTGATAGCGCAGGTGTGGCTCCTTCTATAGCTTCAGTTGTTCCAAGACACTTGGCGATCTTAGCATCAAGCCAGCAATTGGGCAGTAGGTTTAGATAAGTCTGCCAGGTTTAACGAAGCATTCGATAAGTTTTGAGCGGGGTAGTCGATTCGATTGCCCTCTGTACGAATCTCCCCGGTGTCGTATGCAGGCAGCCCAAAAATTTGCAAGAACTTTGGACCTTTTTAAATTGAGCATTCTATAAACTTGCTCATGAATGACATGTTTTAGTAATATAATAGATCTTTAGTTGATTATATTGCCTCTTATGATGCTAGATATTGCAGGCGTTTTTAGCTTTATGCTTTAGCTAAATGGTATGGCTCGAGGTCAACTTATTTTTATAAACAAAGCAAAAACATTCGATCACTTATATTTCCATTTTCCAATGGTTTTTCAATAGAGTAAATTTGCTGAATCTTACATCCAGGAAAAGACGTATGTAGGTTAGCGTTCGCTCAGTTGAGTTAACATTTACGCCAGGCCTATTTTTCGCGCCTCTTTTTAGTTATGATCAGTCTGGAACATGAGGTCACCAGGGTGCTATCCGGTTATAATGACCTTTTTCGCTGGTTTCTTCCACACTTTTTCGTTGCCTTATTGACATGATTCGAGCATCTGGCACGAAAACCTAAGCCATTTACTATTGCGAGTCTTGATAACCACGTCGAAAAAGCGTATAGAGGCAATGCAAAATAGATTCGTAGAACTTGTACCTATGAGATACGCGGTCAAACGCGTAGGCATAACTTTAATGCCTATTGTCAATCTTCACGATGATAGAATAGAATAGAAAAAATAAATAAATAAAAGATAAGACACGATAGAAATGAATGTCTATACTTGTGGCAAACCCGACTTCACAAATGGGGTTCTTAACAATAGATAGCATAAGTGATGTTCAAATCTGCCACAATATCAAACAATAACATAATGACCTCGTGCAAATCAACCACAAGGCTTGTTAATAAACGCGTGCCTGACAAAGTGATCGAGCACTTCTTATCTACCCCCATATATTGGTGAACTTCTGCATGTACCTCGTTACTACGTAATAACCAGTGAGCTTAGTGAGTTTATCTATAATCCGCAGTGGCCACGTCACCTAGATTTACATTACAAATTACGTGATATTTTCTTTCGTACCTTTCGTCCACGCGGGATTTGGATTCGCTATTCATGCGGCTGCTTTGTAACTATTACTTGTTTTACAAACTTACTTTACGATTGTGAACTCGAGATCAAGCATTAGATATACACATACTTTTGCGGGCACTCCTTTGACTAAAGGTCGACTAAGGAGAAGGAAGTTTTTAAAGGAGCTAACGTACTGGCTCGTTTGTTGGTTTTGACTACATATTGTGTGTATATATACGCATACCCCATATACGTTACACAGTTCGTATACTGGGTATACGTTCCGGCGAAACCCATTAAGACGAACCTATCGGTTACGGCCAGATTGGACGGCTCTAGATCATTCCGAAGGGCCCTGGACTCGCTGGAAGGACTTCAGTAATAACATCAGGCTCCACGATTTGCTTTGGTATGAGGTTGTTCTCTTTGGAACGTTGAACTAATCCAAACGTTTACTTCTATAGGTTCTCATACAGACACTGTAGTGCCGTAGTCAATGACTAATTACCGAAGTAATCGATGTCTTTTTTCATTGATAAAGCTAATTACTCTCCGTGTTAGCCTAGTGAGCTGTAAATCTCATAGATTTTATAAGCGCATCGCAGATCAGCTATTTATTGAATGCTATTAGCTACCTTTAAACTGGGATCAATATACGATTAGAGGGAAACGGCAGATCTAATAATTAGTACAACATTTACCCGAATGAACCCATTCTATACTATAATTTTGCACATGATGGGAATTCAAATCCGCAGATGAGTTATATTTCATCTTCTAAAAAAGATAACTAACTTTATGTTATTTCACTACTGCCATTTTTTTCGGTGGGGTCAAAGGTAGACTAATTTCTTTTAAGCAATCACTATAAATTAATATAAAAAATATATGAAAATGTTGGCGCCGAAAGATTTCAGTCGCTAACAAACAAACAAGTATTATAGCTTATTCTTCAATTGCATTAAGTATAGTTGTGATGTCCTACATTTGGGTCTCATGAACAGGAGAACTAGTTTTTAGACAATTTATGACTATAGACGGGTCGGTGACCCTTCGTCATGTCTTCGCTATGCAGAATAAAGCACCGATTTCGATCGACCTGAAATCGTAGCTTGTATATGAATTTTGTACCACCAAGTAAGTCACAAGACTCCTAGTGTGACAAATTATATATTTTGTGAGTTACTGGCGATTTTGTAAAACGTCAGAATATAATTAAGGAAAATGTGTTTCCTACTCGCCAAAGAAATTTAAAATCCGAAATTGTGCCGGAAAATTGCGTACTTAATTAATAAACTTAATATTTTGACCGGTGAACCTCTGATTACACGTCGACCAAGTCACCCCTAATCATAAGCCATTCGCCGATACGAAAGCTTTAACAGCCTTGGACGTTTCAAAATTTGGCGGGTTTGAAAGAGGCTATGTCGCAACAGCTAATGAGAATAAATTTTTCGAGATTTATTGATCGTTAGAATGAGCCAATAATTGGCTCGCGGTACACGTACTTCGTAGTAAGACGCTTCCTTTCAGCTGCATTGCATCACTGCCTAACATTGTTTATTATCTCTAAGTACTTTAGATTGTCTTATACTGTTGCACTGCAAGCTTTCGAATATATTTCATTTCGTATTAACTGCAGAGCTGACACAAGTTAAACAGAAGCCCAAAGCTGAAGGCAGGCTTTATTAATATAAATAACGACAGGGTTCGACAAGCGATAAGCTATCTCTATACAAATCGCCGTTGTATCATATTCTTATTTCATATGAAATCACCGTCAAAAGTATGACATGGGAATTCTGATTTCTCAAGCCATACATTTCCTTCCTCTGCTTGTATTGTTAGTTATTACTAATTAGGTAATTAATCCATCGTCTGGCGAGCACAAGTAAGTAGAAGCGCTGGAAACCTCGATGCATATAATTCCACGAGGCACATACAAATAAATTCGATATTATTAATATTGAAACAGAAAAGAAACATATCGCCGCTGAAGTTTACAAGAAACATCGTAACAACTCGGCTTTTTTTATTGCTGATTATTAATAATCGTTAAAAGAGGTTTTCTTACTAACACTTGTCTACGTAAAAATGGGCGTGCTAATAGCAACCTATCACTGAATCCTACACGTGCGAAAAGCGGCTTTCGACCAAAAACTCCCCACGAAGCCATAAACACGTTTAGAGATTAGGTATTACTGGAGAATTCGCACGAACAAAGGATTCGCCCAGTCGATCAATGAAAACAACAAGTTTTCCTATCGATTCCCTTGACCTTAATCTTAAACATTACATGCATCTAAAAAAAAAAAAGAGAAAAAGGTACCTAATGCATAGACAATCAGGAGGATTGAAGGGGAATATCTGTTTACTGCTAGCGTAACTGAAAGCTTCTAATTCAGCTTGACGGAATGATGTGTCTACTCACACCCAGGAAAGCTGTACGTTACTTCCATCCAGTGACGCAGCTGATTGCCTTCTGGGCATGACATGTTGCATTAATGTACTCTTCGGATGCGTTCGTACCATGTTTTCTTGGTCTACGGTAGAATTTTAATTAAAGTAGGAACACTCTTAAAACCGCGATATGGACGGATAATATCCAGCTCTATATAAACTAGTCTGATTTGGCTGTGAAAAATGTCCTCATGGTGTAGATGCTAGTGTCTAGTCGAAAACGATTTTTTTTTTAAATTGACAAAATTTATTTGGAAATAACTCGTGTAAAGCTCGAATTGATTTTAGTACCAAGTTTACTCAAACAAAACATTAGATTATCCAGCATATTGTATCCAAAGTAAATACTTACGAAGGCAGCTTCGACATATCAGACCGCAACCTGAGCGTTTTCTCTCGTCTAGAAACAGTGTCGTTTTATCTATTAGGAATTGCGTACAGGGTCGAAGTCACTTTTATGCGTCTATTTCCTAAGAATAGTGGACCGCAGGTTGTGCTTATGAGCCCCACCAAGCCAGCACAATTTTCGCAACCCCATGCCACGCGTCTGCTCCACGTTTGTTTCAGATGTCAATAGCACAAACAGGCCAGTTTCGAGTGTTCAAAATTACCTTACTACTACTTCTAGCATTGCAGTTAAGTGTCGACTAGTGTAAGAACTCACCAGTAACCCATCTGTTTAGGGCGGATGAGTAAAAAATAATTTACCCATCTATTTACTTGTTTATACCTGCTTGTGGGTTTAAATATTAGTTAAACAACACTACCATAGGTAATAATGTGTCCATTGATCAGGCTCGTCCAACGTAATAGTTGATTTTTTACTAAAAGTTTAATGAAAAGTAAATGCTATTGCTACAGCGGCAGTAAGTTGATCTAAATGCTTTTTCATTTTAAACCGGTTACGGCTATCTCTGCGTTCTAGTTAATGAAATGAAAGTTTTTCATTTGGCTACAATCGTACATCATAACAATATTGACCCAACAATATTGAACAATAAAAAAACATCGTTAAAGTTTACCACCTTTTGGGCTCCGCCCGCGACGATGACGACAAGAACCATTTTGTATCCCTTCGGCTGAAGGCCGTTCGAATCTTGAGCTGGTTAGGGACACTACGTATTCAAAGTGCAAACTTATGGAAATTTCTCTTTTTTAGAAACGCACGCTGATTTGGAATTAAATAAAATTACTTGATTCAGTACGGTAGCATTACGATGAGTTTCGTTGATACTCCACGCACCAGTTGCGACCGTCAAGATCTCCAATGACAATCGAGAGTTGCTAACAAAGTTCCTGCGCAAATTCTGGCGCACTTTGAAGTGAATTGTCAACAGTTTTTGGCTGTTCTGACAGTTACCACTGCTCACGAGGGAACCTTCTGCCTTTCTGTCCACGGTTCCGTCTAGGCGTCCCGTATTATTCATCTTTTCCACTCCCTTTTTTTACGATCCTCAAAATTTAGATTTCAAATTCTTAAGCGTAAATACCGCAATATGGGCGTACGTATTCCGTAGATGCATAAGCCGTCGTTCACAGGACAACCATTGAAACGATTAGTTCTCGTTCCTTAATCTACGGACAAGGCAAAAACGCAAGTCAGCAACTACATAATAACAAGTTGACCAAGATATTACCAGCCCCGGGGCTGCTTGCCAAAAATTTACAATCGTTCGACGAGAGCCGGGTTTTATATCACTTCATTTCTCCGTGTTCATTTTTTGTATGATAAGAAAAATGGTGAGTCATGGAACGAAATGAGCAGGAAGAAGGGTTCAGGATAAGTCCGTCAAATGAACAATGTAAGAAGTCAAGAATAAAGCCGGGTGGGTTCTGAAAAACAGAACGAATATTCTAGTAGCTTTGTGTTGCACGCTACAGCCGGTTAGAAGAATGAAGGTATATTACATTCGTTTAGACTGCGACCTAATGAACGACACCTGCTGGAATTATTATGGTTCTTGCGCTTCTCCGCCTTGACGTGCCGAAAGTTAAAGCTGGCTGACCGATAGGACGAAAACGATATGCATGCTGCATATGTTAACACTAAATGATGCATCACAACCAAAAAATTAGTTGTCATCGAAATTTCGACTTCTGTTTTATTTTATGGCGCACATTTGTACTTCGCAGTACTTTTATAAGTAATAGTAAATAAAATATGCACTAGTTGTGGAGCTGATTGTGGCAATTCAAATCCGTGAAGCGCGGTAACACTCTGCTCAAACTGTGTAGAATGTAAATATCGATCTCTTTCGCTCAACTGTGTTTTTGCAAGTATACGACGCGGTTAAATCGAAAAAAACAGTAATACAAAATGAAAAGTTAATCGTTTGCTTGTTTCTGCGGCGTCCAGTGGGCGAATAGATATGCGCTGTGCGATCCGCCAAAACGACTGTGAAAATAGTCCTTCCCTATGCAACAACAACAACAACAACAACAATAACCGAATTTAAACATTAGTAACTATTTTGATAGTATGCTTAAATTAATTGTTTAATTAAAGTTAAAAAATTAATTGAAAAAAAAAAAGATTTGTGTCGACTTGCGTATAGCAGCGGTCATCACGGGCGGCCTGCAGCGCACTACCTACAATACTATAGTCCTAACGACCGCCTACGACGATTTGGATATTGCTTTTTATTCCTTCGTATATTCTAGCATAACTTCTCAACCGTAGAACGTGCATGCGAAACTATAACCATTTCCGACATGATTAAGCATTACCATACCCTTAGAGTTAATCCATATTTGTACACATTGGTATGTATATTTTTATCTATTTTTTAATTCGAACGGATGTGCTTTAAGTTTTCAGTCTATAAAGGAGTCTAATTGGACGTCTTAGCATTTGAGCTGAATCGAACTTAACTAACGCAACACAAAAAAAGGTCCAGAACTTTGCATTAACCTCAAAAAGCTTGTAAGGCACCCTGGAGGGTACGCACTTCTCAATATCTTCCTTCGAGGTGAGGTCTGATTTGATCAGAGCGCAAAACTTTAATCATTTCTGTTTGCAGTGTTTTCAATATGAGTCAATTGCTGATTACTAAAGTTTCTAGCATTTGTAGCAAAGTATGGCTATTTTATCAGCAAACAGGCCTAAAGTGTTTTTCGTTGTTGGTAGAATCATCTCGTGACGATAACCAACCAAACAGAAAATCAGTTGGACAAATTCGATTTGGGCCTAGGGTGAATGCCGAGCGAGGCCTGCTATCTCACTATCATAGTGACTTTTGCATTTGGAAGTAGAGCAAGTATGTTGCAATTTTTCCCATTTAAACAGAGTTTGTCGTCAATTTTTCAGAAGGAATTTTCCAAAATAGAAATATTATTAGGTAACTGTAATCTGCCCTTATTGACGTACCGTTCGATGTTATGTCGTCTATATAGAACATGTCATTGATATTTTCTTGCGTGCTGTGGGTAAAATCTGCCTCTGTCCGTTACGATGGAGCATAGAATCTCGAATCAGAGTGAATTCTAAATCGCTAGATCAGAATTCATCTGTCGGAGCTAACGGATCTTTTGACATAGATACCATTCAGACCTTTAAAGTGTTTTATGTATTGGATTTAAATGGAAGGTATGTGTTTGCAATATGGCTTGTTATACGATCTTCTCTAAAGTACAGGAATACCCTTAGACCGGATGGCAACAAAGTCGGGTCTTGATGAAGGATATCATTTAACGACGTTTCGTCGCTTCGGCAAGCTCCTGCACATTGTACCACCCTAATCTTGTCCTGGCGTGAGAAGGGGTGCGGATCATCCTTCTCTCAATATTGTCTTTTCTTCATATTAACACACGATTTTTTTTGCACCTACTAAAACCGGCAGATAATGGGCGAATTCCTTTTTCTTTTCATAGAGTGCAAGCTCCGTAAAACCATTTCTCACATAACCATTAGTTTCATCACTTACAGTTATTAATAGATCTTCATTCTTTTTTGCTCTGAGCGAGATATGTTCTAAGCGTAACGTCGCGAAGTTTTCATTATCTTCTAAAACTCTAATATTGTCTTTTGATGAAAGACTAACTTCATATATCCAGCAGTCAATAGTTTGATGAGATTGTTATTTAATCTAGAAAATTCGTGATAATTCTATCCGCACGAATCCTAGGTTCCATAAAATATCTATGTCCCATATTTTTTTACGGCAGTTCCGAATGGCTCCTGGACAGAATCACTTTTCTTCCAGTCCAGTGCGTGCTTGAATTAAGCGAAAAACCAACTGCATCTCGTTTTTGCCATTGCCACCATTTATTGAATCTTTCTTGCCATGAACCAACCAAATATTTACTACGAATATTATATTCTTCAAGATTTTTTTGCTTCCTTTATTTATAATATTGAAATCACATTTTTTTTTTAATCTTTTGCAATGCTTTTTATTTCAAGTACCAGATAATACTTCTATTCAAGTCTTGCGTGCCTCGCGGTATGACTTTTGCTCCGTTCAGACTTGATGTGTCGCAATTTTAGAATGATTGATCGGAGGAGAGCTAGGTGCATGCTGCATGTGCAAGGACTAAATGGCGCATTCCAGCCAGAGGATGAACTCCTACCGAAATTACTATATTTTACTGAATTTCATTTTCATTTAATATTGAATTTATCAGACGCATTTCTAGCTTGAAGTACTCCTGCGGCCAGTAGTAAATATTGTATACACTAACTCTCTTTTTAAACATCGAATTTATCGTGGTCAGTCAAGCCTGTGAAACACTTCGTAAGCGCCGAAATCATCGGTCTCATCCGTGGATAAGCTGAGTCCATCTTACTTAAACGTAAGGCGATACGTCGATAGGGAAATTGTTACAGGCATCTACAACCATCGCCTTGATTACTCAACAACTGCCCTAAACAGAATTTGTGTTGAAGGTAGTCAACTTGACAACAATATGCGTTGTTACAATTCTAACGGGGGGTGATTTGGCCTTAATCGAAATCGATGGAAGTACGTTCACACGCAGACATTTATCCACCGCATTTTCACGAACCTTTGCGTAACTTGCTTCGTTAAATTGAAGCTAGCAAAATTACGAAGAGCTGCAGCTGGTTCTCGGTTGTTTTATTCTCGTACATTCCTTGTGCATCACAATAATCATGCATCGTTACTTCGAAATTGCTGAAAAGTTTTCGCCATATTATACGGTTGTCATTAGTTTAGTCTCTTGGGCAGCAGGCGCTGTGACGTTCAATGCTAACATTTCACTGTTGAGCAGCAAAAACGTTCAGTCAGCACTGTGTTCTCACAATTTGGCCCGTAAATGATGTCATCTACGCTCTGCTTTTCCGACATTTTGCTATTTTCTACATCTCAAATTTGCATTCTTTTTTATTACCCGAAAATGTTCCATATGACAGACTCCGCCAGTTCTTGAGAGTGAGCTAACGTGATTAAAGCGATAACGCATCAACATCTAGCCAGTGGTTCGATGTAACAATAGATCAACTCGCTCGCTCGAACCCCCCGAAATTAGCCTGAACAGCCAGATAGTGTTGCCCTATTGGACCCTAGTGGTCGTTAGCTCTGAACAGTGACAAATGTACACTTTACCAAAAAGCTCTACTTTTACTGGTGTCTTTTTGAACATTTAATTGAAACTCGCATATCTTGCTCATCTGAGCCTGTAAAACGAAATTTACGGTTCCTTCCATAGACCTTGGTCAACACGTTCTATCTTGACAAAACTCGTGACAATAGAACAAGCTGAAAAGCTGACATTAATTAGGAACAATTTCGTGTCTTCCTAACTCGTAAAAGTTCAGAGCATCCTTGTTTACGTCGGCGGAATCGAATGCCTCATCTAAAGCAACGACTGTTCTCATCAAACACTCATTCGAATTAGTTAAGGAAGTAATTAGATGATGGACAAAGTCTCAATGGATCAGTAGTTGATTAATCAACGGTAGCAGAGACGATAATACGGTGCCTAACACTGTAACACGTCATAACTGCCATATGTCCATATGCATTTGAAGGTTTTCCGAACAAGAAGCGTATTTCTGCTTCAATCCTACGTAGAGTTCGATGAGTCATGCAATTACGACACTTGGTTATCTTAATGTTTTTATTATGTCTAATGTTGATCTTGGCCACAGGTTCAATCGATGTTTACAGCCATGATCAGCGCAATCTATAACCAGAACGGAAGAGAACCGGTCTCTTTCTAAACGCTTTACAATCGTATTTGAGTCGCTTCTCCGCTGCCGAAGCACGCTCGGGCCTCTCCTTCACTACGCATTTCGTCAGCTGCCACCTTACAAAGCAGGTCTCAATCTACGCAACGGCCGTCTGACGTGTATCATTCATCCTGAAAACCTTCATTATTCTTCGCCTGCACACCATGACTGATTTCACACAATCCCGATGTTTTGACGGGTACATTTTTAGTCATTAGTGGACGCATGACGAAATAGCCTGGAAACTGTTTTGACGTCTTGCTCAATAACAAAAAAACGTAAAAATCGATGCGAAACTCTAATGCTACATGACAGCGGACCATAACAATAGGTTAAACGCTAATGGCGAACAATATCAACATGTTTAATGGAGACACCTTATGAAACTTAGCGTATAGCTATTTTTTTATGAATTTCGTTTTGCTACAATTATAGATAGTTAACTAATAATGAAGATACCTGAAATACATGCTACATGAATGTCATGTAGCACAGGTGATGGTGGGCATCTTTCAGGTCAGACCTGTGAAAGTCTTCCGTTGTTTAGTAGCAATATAACAATAAACAATCACGACTAAATAAATTTGTTTATTTATATAATTTAAAGTTTGTTTATTTCTATAATCGATACGACATATATGTAGGTACTGTTGCATGAACTAAGTGGTATTTCGTACGCGAAATATCTCAACTAGCCCAATTTCTTATTATTCTACATTGATTTTTTTTTAAATGAAATGTTGCTCTCTAAAAAATACAACTATTTTGTTAACGATGATATGCTTTTTAAATTTTGGCCCCGATTTAATTGGCCAGTGGCACCTAAGTACATGATCAAATTGTAGCAATAACTCTCATTTCTTAGACAGCCATTCAAGTCGTCGTCCTTCTCTTAATTATCGCCCTCTTTACAAATAAATGCATTATAAAAGTCACAGTTATTCCTCTAGGAGCCGACGCACCCTTTGCGACACCTGGCGTCGTACCCCCGGCGCATCTGCTATCAACCCTATAAGGTACAAGGTTGACATGTGTAATTAGCCATGTTGTGGTAACCATAGCAGCACACTCTGCGACTATTCAGGTAGATCTAGAAAATTGTCTAGCCATCAGCCACATACCCGTCGCTACTTGAAACGACTCCTGTCTAAATAGTGAACCTAATCAAATGCGACAGAGAACGCAGTAGCTTCCTTTCCGTGTTGTTAAATGGCGAAGTTTTGAAGAATCGAAGAGCGGAATTCTAAAGTTGATCGAGCAACACGAAATATACTTGTAAATTTGAAGCTTCGTGCGAAGTTCCAGTTCCACGTCAATTGCAGAAGACACTCGTTCTAAATTTGGGCTTGCGCAGGATCTTGGAGACATGCGTATGTGTAGATTTAGCGTTATGAGGCTGATGCTTGAAATGGTGAAGCCTCCCGCAATAATACATCGGAAAAAAATAAATTCAACGCAGTTATTGTCCCTTTCAAAGTAGACGTTTAAAATGGCTAGCTGTACATGGGACGCATATAACGTTGTATATGGAAGTAACATTGCCATCCCACGAACACTATGGTCATATTTTTAATAGTATCATTACTGGTATTCCTAATCTGCGCCTGAAATTGGTCGCGGCCTAGGGAGCATATTTGTCGGGCAATGATGTGACAGGAAAGCAGAGACGACACCGTTTATAGGATAAGAGCCCTGCCTCATATGGCCGACCACTTTATTGCCGGAACAAATCGGCCCATGCAAAACGAACAATAAAAGCTGCACCATACCTCAATGCAGCAGCATGTTTACGGACCTCGTCCCAGACCCAAGGTCGTTGTGGTCGGCTACAGCAAATACGTTGCTCAGGCGTCAGCTATAGGCAAAACGGTTTATGACGCCTATTGGTAATTCGCCTGAACGAACTGCGGTGTGCAACAGAACCGTTAAGGGGCTCGTTAATAGTTATATTTCGTGTGATTTATACGGGAATCATATGTGCATCAAAGCATTATGGGCTAATCCTTATTTTGATTAAGGGAACGTGAGGGCAGTTTTTTAAAATAGGGTAAACTAACATTGTGCTTTTCTTTCATTGAGAAATCTAGTTGAGTACTAAAAACTCTCTCCGTACCGATTACGGTTGGTGCGAAGTTTAGTAGACATTATCCTCAGGATGACGATTTTCATGGTCTGCTAATACTTTACTGAGCAAATAAATGAGCTTCTCCAGTGGCTCACAATAGTATCACGTTTTAGTCAATAATAATTGATTTCGTATTGCATACACCTCAAATAAATGACCTCTATCGATTCGCTTAGTGTCAGCTATATAAATATATTAATATATATAATATAAATATAGCGACGTGTTTGAGTTCTGCAAAAGATTTATATTATATATACGTTTAGATGGTGAGATATTGCCTCGGTTAAGGTGCCTATACGGTTTGTGTTTCACATTTTATTATCGCTTGAGGTTGAAGACTAGGGTTTGATACCACCCTAACCCTAGTGGGACAGAGAAAATGGTGATGTAAGTCGAAATCATGCAAAAGAATAAAGCAGTGTTGTTTCCCCAATAATTGCGTATCTTAGAAAAACGGTATATTTTGACTTAATTGTTTGCTAATATTACAATAAGTGGCCAAAATAACAATCGTTAAAACTCATGATTGAAGCTCACGGAGAACGAGTGATGCGATGTTTTCGAAGTATTGAGTAGTTTCTGGACGACCTTCGTAATGAGTTCACGTGAAGTGTATGCCTTGATCTAATTTCTTGTAAACGGATACGGTTTTAGGCCGGTGTAAACTATGTATTCATTCTAAATTTGGCAATTAGCTGAGTATCACTGTTGAGTAAGTAATCTCTACCTAATTTCGATCATCTTGGAGCAATTTCTTTAGCAGTCGTTAAAAGTTTCTGAAGATATTCTTTTTTTTTCTTCTGTTAATCTCTATAAACTAAGTTGCATGAATGAAGTTCGTTAATATCTTAACGATACGATGTAATGTCTATATTATAAGAAACACGAGTATTTTCATATGACAACGGATCGGTTGAGCTAGATAGCTTCAACGAATCAATTGCTAATGTGGGGTCGAGCTCTAATTTACGGTAGACAATGTAGGCCATTAAAGAATCAGATTGGCTAAATTAGGAATAACGCCCGCCTGATTATAAGCGAGGTGGATGTAAATACGATAATGAGTAAGTTTTTGTTATTATTGTTGTTATTACTGTTTGCCATGCGAATCTCTTCTCGGCATCATTTCGGTATTGCAGTTGTACCGCAACAAGGCCCAACTAACTGTGAGTAAATATTTTACACTCCTTTAACTGTCATCAGAATTGTATTTGTATCGCATCATCTAAATTATTTTTAACCATTTCTATTATACAGCTTGAGTTTATAACTGATGGGTTACAATTGACAATGATTACTTTACTGCCAGATAATGATATTATTGACGAAATTTGTGCGCCTTGTCTCTTGCCAAACGCCTAAGTCGGAGCTTGCTAAACCCGAAGTCAAAGACGACTTCAAAGTTATTATTAATGTGTATATTTGAGTTCGCGTTGCCACACGTTGGTACAAATCAACAGTTGCGCGCGCGAAAATTTAAATATTACCACCAAATATATTGTTTCATTATCCTTCTTTAGGCAAATGGTCAAAGTAACATTTTTAGAAAATTATTATAATCTGTACCAAGGATACTGAGGGATAATACATTATTTGAAAATGGCTATTATCCACCAACCTCAGATAAGGTACATCAACAGTAACTGTTAGCTAAGGGCTTTCGGAAACGTTTATAACAACGCTTTTAATAGTGGACATTTTTACTTAGTTAAGCATACGCCCAACCGTTGGGGGCGCATCGGAGCAGAGGTCTATAACGGAACCTGGGCTAGATATTTACTTTTGAATGAGTCGCACATCTATCCTCACGACAAAACACTAACACCAAATATGTTGACAGCCTGCAATTGAATTGTAACGTTGGACAAATGCGAACAAAGCCACTTCTGCAAACATTCATCCGGTCAACAAGGCTCGATGAATCGCTAGCACGATATTGCGGCTCGTATCCTTTGCCAGACTATCGCTCCGTCATAGATGTTGAAAGTCAAATTATGGCCATAAAGTATCTCTCGACCCAATATGAAGAATACTTCACAGGTGACTGATAGTAGTAGGCTTCATTAGTATCGATTCTCCAACTAAATGAGGTTGCAAATATACAGGCGCTCGCCCAACATCACAAAGTACGGGAATTTCAGCTTACGTCTGTCTAACCAAGCGTTGCAGGTTTCTACCGGCATATGAAACATAAGCGAATGGCAAGATATGAATTTGTTCCCGTAGCTTTTTCGTCAGGTAGTGGTACTAGTCGGCATTCTAGGTAGCGTTCATGGCCACTCCACATTGCAATGTAATATCTATTTTATGGCTATGTAATACGTGTAAGAGCGTTCGCTAGCTAAACCTATCGGCGACTCTCTACCTTCGACGACAACGAACAGTCGCTTCGAAGGAACGTCTGCGTAAAGAGTGCAGTAATTGGCAGCGTTTCGGTATGTCAAACCTACCTTATTTATTTATTTACATTTTAGGTCTGTATGTTCTTTTACCAACCGTTTGCCCTGCTAACGATGTAATCTGTGCTACGAATGAGTGAGAGTACATGCAGCCTACGTGCACAGCCTTATTATGTGCTCGACGACGGAAACCATATCGACATATTGAACAACATCTGTCGGGGTTATGTCTGCGCTAGGGAGGGCGCCGGTAACGGACTTAACTTTATTTTCAACTTATTTTAAATCGATTAATGTCATTAGTGCGATCCATCAAAAAGTTGTACGATTTTTTTATTTCAATGCTTTGATAATACAAATTAGACCCGTCCCAATATTCTTAGAGTGGGTCAGGCGGACTACTGCTTGGATCGAGCAGTATGAGTGATAAATCATAGATGACGCAACCAATTTGGTTTAACTAGGGATTTTCGCACAAAGCTACGCATCATTGCCATCGGCAAGTTCTATTTCTATTTTTTCCATTTATTAAAAAAAAATTAGGGGTTGAGGTATAAGTGTGAATATGTCATTCGTTTCTTTCCCAACATATGTTAAATTTTATAGAAGATTGTTCACGAATTTAGCAAAAGTGAAGATTATACTTCTCGTTTTTAACCCACGTATATTACGTATAGATACTAATAAATGGGTCCAATGACCAAAAAAAGTGATTTCGATTTTGAGATGACTCTTCATTATATTCACAACTGTAGGCAAAACAGCCTACCTAAAACAGAGTATACACGACTAAAGGTCACGTTACTCTATAAAGCAAACTAAATTAGTCGTCGATTTATGGATCGTCCTGTATTTACGTATAGACCTATAAGTTAGGCCTGATTAACGGTATAGGTGCAGCTTGAACTTGACTTCCTAATTTTAACTTATTCACGAAAATTGCCTAGTATTTATATGGACTATATGAAGCGGAGGCGTCCGACCTCATGTAACCAGACGTATCTGCTTATTTTATTTGCCTTAATTTAAATCATTTCAATTAAAGCGCTTAATTTGAATGTCGGCTTTCAACTGAGTACACTATAAAGAAACCAGCAAAACTTATATATTTACTTTATTTATTTCCACAATTTATAGTTAACTGTGGTTTTCTGAGTGGATTAACCATAGAAAATTAATGTGATTATCTATATGATTGTCTCGGCCGTCGCTTTTTGGCTATATATTTTACATATAACCTTACACTGTGTTGCCAGCCAGCCGAATTTAGAAGGCCCATTTTTGCACCAAATTTTGTATCAATCCCCATAAAACATTACAAAATAGACGTATTCTTTCTTCCAGGAGGTGCAAAGCTTGGCCTAGCACGTACAGTGACCTAACTACCCCACACATCTAAGCCAGCGTGACTAAGGGAAGTGATGGCCTGCAAAGAAAATAGAGGTGAAAAGGACATAGCAAAATTGATCCTCATTAATCATACGAAAGGCTCTCAAATGATAACCATGTACATGCGTTACTTCTATTGAAAGTGCGGGTTAAGCTCAACATACACCCGTGTAAAACTGGGCAATGCCAGTCAGACCAGACATTAGCGATCGAAAGCGAAAGCGTTAATGGGCGAAAAGCAGCATATTTTATGGCCAGTGTCTCCTATTGTAACCATTTTACATGTTGTTACAGAAGCTTCCGACATAAAAGATAAGAAAAACGAGAGGACTTAGCTAAGGCGATTAAACGAAAAATTAATGAGCTGTAAAATAGGGAAGGTCATTAGTGTCAAAATGTCTTTCTTCCTTCAACGTTTCTATCAAACGCAGCAATTTTTCTATATGAAAATGTCACTTGCAAGCCCATTGTTTTTAAAGTCCTTTAACATTAAGTCTATTTGCATTTCTAGAAAGATTCAAAGTAAAACAAAAGGTTGCTGTTAGTAACACTAAGTAACTTGCTATAAATTGTAAGTTTTACACTAAGGAAGTTCTTTAGTTTGACCAACTTCTAAAACTTGAATAAAATATACGACGCACGGGTGAAATGACTGGGAATCTCATTTGCAATTACCTTCAAAACGTAATAGACTAGTGACAGTGGAGCGACGAGGTCCGTATACATTTATTACTAAATAGAAAACGTTTAAACATCAACTTAAAGGAATATTATTCTGTGCTATGCGATAGACTGCTACACGCCACGTTGAGGGTTGGTTTCTTCAAAGAAGCTGTCGAATTATATAAAATTATATATATATAAATAGACTTATGCCAATATATGTTTATCGAAACATCTATTGAAATAAACATAATATTGGATTTGCTATAGTGTAAGCAATGATCGCTTGGTCTATTTAGTAATATACTGAACACCGTTTCATGTTCAGCACTGCGAAACTTTAACAAAATACTTTGGGTAATGATTATTACGCTGGTCAGAGACAAATGTGCAGCAAACTTTATTTGAAGAAAACCTCACTGGAAAATATTGCCCACATGGTTGTCAGTCTGATACACCTATTTACCTTGTTACCAGATTGATCCCCCTGATTTGATTACGGCCTATGACGAGCGCGTTTTTAATTGCTAGATTATTTATTAAGTCACTATTAGACAACTGTTCTAGTAAACCTAAATTCAATTATGGATGCAAGGCTACTGTTTATAGTTTTATATCTATATATTGTAGCTCTAAAGCTTAGGCCGGCTTAACGCTATGTTACTATGGGGCAATTCAGGTACGTGGTACTCACGAAGTCTAGCTAACGGTAAAAAACCAGTTGCAACATCGGCTATTTAGATAAAAGATTTTAATGAATGATGAGGTCCGTTTGCACAAGCTGTGTTAGCTGTTAGATCTGAAATGTAGCGTTCCATTGTCCTTATGCTAGCCCTTCTATTACCTCTCAGCCTTTTAACTACCTTTGCAAGTTGATGGCCATAGTAGGCAGCCTAACACATTACTCGTCTGGTCGTTAGCTCGGAACTGGGCCATCGCCGTAGGTTTTTTAATGGATGCTAGTTAGACAAGTGACTTTCACTATGAGATAGCCCTTTATTCCATCTAGGGGAGATAGTTCGCATCTCAAGTTGGTCTCTATTTCAACCAACAGATACAACACAATAGCGACAGACTCGACACTAGTCTCGCTGCCATGTGGATTGTGAAGTAAACAATTATAATTCAGCTACAATACCGTACAGTCCTTTCAAAGGTCCTGAGGCCCAGAATTTTGCAACTAATATTTGCAGCCACTGCACAGGCTACCTTTTTTTATGCATCATAGAATGGAGGTTTGAGGGACAAAATTTGGCTACATAAGAGATTAATTCAGTTTTGGTGCACAAACTCATTCTTTCCGTCACACCTTATGCATTATATCGCATCACAAATATAGCACGTCGTGGAAAGTAAAGAGAGCCTTACTCTTCTAAAGAGAGAGAGAGAGAGAAATGTTCTTTTAACGTACTTCATAATAAATTGCAATAAGTATTTTTGAGCAATTTATTTGAAAGAATATATCATTTGGCATATATAATAAATTCACAATGTGGAGTAATTATATGCTATATATATACTATTTGCCGTCGACCGTTAGTAGCTACAAAATCTATATATATATATATATATATTATATATCTTTATTATTTATTATATAAGCGAGCTAAGAAGAACACTAAGAAACCAATGTCGGCAAAGGGCTAAAATCCATGGTTCAACTTGCGACGTGTTCTGGCTCCGAATTCAGCAAAAAATGCATAGAAATAGTAGATGAAAAAAAATTGCCCTACCATTCTTATACCTGTAAACAAGACGAGGGCAAATCTTGTTTTGTAGACTGATGAAATACTTCTGTTGAAAACGTGATAGGTATCATAAAAGAAGATGAGCAAGGCATTAATTACATTTACGTCCACGGGAGTAGTATTCCATGAACTTGTAGTGTTGACAAAAGAGGAGTGCCTTTAACTAATTGTAGTTCGTTCTATGATTGAATTATAGAAGAGTGATCAATTATGTTCACCCGTATTCCATAATGGATGAGCTCGCTAGAGGACCTAACTATGTTGACAGTACTAACTAAAGGAATTTTTTTATTTAACTTTATTGAAATTGCAAAATGTATACAGTTGCCCCTCAAGTGTTTCATTAATTCCACTGAAGATACTTACTTTTTTTCTTGCCGTTTGATGAATAACTGCATCGAGGGTGTCATCGACCGACGCTGTCTGTACGCTGGCAAGCAAAATAAATGGCAAGCCTCCTGTCGAGCAACAGTTATGACCTTACGAAAAATCCCATGTTTACGATCCGGAAGTTCTCGTAGCTTGCTTCTGGCGACACAACTCGACAGCTCATTAGCAGCTTTTCGATCACTCGTTTTTTCAACAACATACTGCATTCTAAATATCGATGAGACTAGCAGTGAAGGGGTGCCCTGAAATGCTTGGCTGATACCCTTATTGGCCACCAGTCCTGGAGTGTATTCCTTCGTAAGGCTGTCCTCCAGCACATGTGTCTGTGATGAGTTCGCTTGGCTGTGTCCGATGCACACCTGGATTAGAAGTTTTTGGTGCTTGACAAGGCTTTTGATTTAACGAAGACTCTGATAGAAACAATTGATGCTTGCTTTCTTTTGATAATTTTATCTTCTGTTTAGTGGGAATTCAGGTTCAGCATGAAAATGGATTCCTGAAAAATTCGTTGTTATTAGTAGAAATAATGCTAATTGTCTGCGCGATAAATGCGATTCTTGTTGCTGCTATATGGTAATTACGTGAAGTCTTCAGCCAATTTTGAGTGTCCGGAACTTGAGTATTCTTATAGATCATTTTAGCACTCAACTGGCTAATGGTGACTTGAAAAACATAAATATACAACCAACAATACGATTCTGATTTTCTCATTGGCCGCTGCCTCTGTGGGGCACTATAATAGGGCATCGTGATTCTAGCTTTGGCTACGAGTCCAGCTCTACATAGGCATTCTAACATTAGAAGAGCAGAGATATAAATGTTATTTGTTAGCCATCCCTTGCACAAAGTTTGATGTTGCGAACATCTTTCTTGTTTCAAATTTATTGCACTTATTCGTGCAATTATTAGTACTTATTTGTGAATCTGTCGATCATGTTAAATTGTTAAGAAAAAATAACGCATTTGTTTACACGTCGTACGTATCACACTCATCCTGCCCTGTCTCGGCAGCTGAACGGCCTCAGAATATATAGATAAGAGGTGTCGGAGATGCTATTTTTTCCGACCTCAAGTTCCCATTCTTAGAGCATGACTCTAAGAAAAATTAACAAAAAATGAGGGACTAACAGATAAGATAAAGAAAAATTCTATCCTTTCCAACTAATTGGTGATCCGTTTCGAGTTTATGTACCCAGTGTTGCAAAATAAATTATCGCAGAGACGAAGAGTCATCTTAACTATGCCGTACATAAATGAATTACGAATGTTTAGAGATTTTATTATACATGCTTACGTGCTGCACGTGTATGGAACTGCATGCATCAATCGAATTTCATGCCGAACCGTTGACATTAAATCGTATATGGGTTTTATTCATCTTTGCTAGATATTTTTCAACAACTTGTACGTACAACATAAACGTAAATCATATGCGTATATTATATATTTAGGGTGATACCGGCCCACAAAGTTTATAACACTTTGGTAATTAATAAGTCACAGGGGATCCCGTTACGATATGTGTCGATTTCTGCGAGGTTTTTTGTAAAAATAGAGTGTGCGGAAAATCAAAGCGCACTATGAGTTCCTCAACGAGAAGTGATTTGTCGAGCTATGTTCGTGCTAAACAGCGCACTCCTTTCTAGAACAACGCCCAATACCGATCTTTGTTGATTGATGTTCTCTATAGTAAAAGACCTGGAGATCGAAGAAACATAGCGTTGCAGATTTCTTATGGTAGCTAAGACAGCCAGTTCCTTTCTGCATCTTTTATCTATATGCAATGTGAAGCTTTGCTTGTTGTAATGTCTGTGCGGCCCTGGACACAGAAATCTCTCAACGTGTTATAAGAGTATGCCAGTTAAGACTGGGGTGTAATGAATTGTCACCGTGTACCCCCCCCCCCCCCCGGACTTCATCGTTTCGTAAGGTTCACCTGTACATAATAGCTGTTTCACAAAATCTCTATCTCCACGAATCTTTTTGAATAGGTCCTTCAGTAGCAAAAGGCAAAGAGTTTAGATTGTATTCCCATGACAGGCCAGTGGTTTCCAGCCAACGATAGCAACTTGAAGGTTCTGTCGTCAATAATGACCCCGCTCTCTTCAGGTCTCGTCGTTATTAAATCGAGCACGTTTATGGTAACTCCTATCGTTGCGAGGATCGCTGCACCCCTAGATATGGAGTCAAATACTGCTTTAAAGTATTGAATCACAGCACACATAAAATTAAACAGGATTCTCGTCAACCGTTTAACGTCCGATTGAGAAAATCTTACATGTCGTAGCCGTTGAGCGTTCCCTTTTAGATGCATATTATTCTTAGGGACTCGCGTTCACATCCTTCAGGCACTTACTTAGTCGGTGTGCCAGGCGGAACAAAAGAAGCTTCTAACACAGGCTCTTCTGTGCGGCACCGCGTCGCGACGCGACGCGGGCTGCGTTCGTCTTTTTTCCTCTTAGGAATGACCACTAGAGTGCTATCCCTCGACTGAATGGCGATGTTCCCGTGCGGAGAATCCATTGAACAACAGCAGGGTGCAAGACCTGGTGCACTTTGAAGAGTTTGTACGGCTCAACCGCCTTAGTGATGCGCAAGTCTTTCAGCGCTCGTACAACTTCATTCTCTCATTGTTATTTCAAACCACGCTGTAATGAATAAAGCGGGTCGTCGGGGAACGGTGTAGTTGCTAGAGAATATTCTAACGAAGCACTCAGGTCAGCACAGGTGCGCGACAAGCAGCAGCTGCGGCCGTTTTGTCTGCAAGAATGTCGTTGCTAACCTTGCAGGCCAATACAAAGGGACATACGGACATTACACGGAGCTCGGATGCGGTACGGACCGATCTCAGCAAGGCTGTTGTTTTGATGCAAGGCCGTTACTGTCAACAACTTTGTCCGTCTCCCTGCCTGAAGCAAAATTTTTATCGGATCCGATATCATCAAGCCGAAAACTAATCTGCTCTAGTAAGAAAAAGATTGTCGATATCCATGCTCGATAAAGCCCGTATGTCCACGGCAGTCTTTCAGAGAAGTCGCTCTCGTATGGCTGATTTAAAAGGTTCGACAGGGTTGTTACTGAAAATAAACGCCTTCTGTTGGCGGGCTTGTTATTAAAAAAAAAAAAAAAAAAAAACTAAGCAGTTACTACATGTCCAATGCATTCGTGCTGGTCGTCAATTGTGTTCTTCCACACTTAACACTAGCAACTTTACGCTCCAGTGTTTTTATATCCCTGTCTAATGGAGCGTTATCTAAGCGCCTCATAAAATCCTCAGCTGTCTAGCCAGCCGTTGACAAATTATACAGAATCCCGCATTCATAGATTGCTAACTTGGATCAGGTTCGACGATAGCTCTTTTACACATGTCACTGTATACATTGATGCCTCGAAGGCCCCCGTCGCGTTGCGAACGTATACATTGGGTCGTCGAATCTGTTATGCGAGTTGTCGAATATGACAGGTGTGGCCACGAAGGAAGCCAACGCTTTTTGTTTCTGGATCAAGGACACCGTTGTTGGTCAACAAGTTATCTTGAAACGACCAGCGTTGCCAAACAAATTTAGGTCGGTCGCTCTTTCAACGTATTCGTCGGTATGTCGGCAAAAAACAAACGTGCGTACTTAGCCACTGTAGATGCCCAAAGGTATTGCGCGCGCGGCCATGCACGATCACTTACAGCTCTCCTTTGACGTAATTTTTGTGTGGTCATTTGAGCTAGCGTAAATTAAACATTGTTGATGCCTGCAGGCGAACTGGGTTGGGGTGACTTCGGTACCGATCAGTCCAGTTTTGCATCAAACAGTTTCTAGAGACACTGCAATCTACCAAACGATTGAACGAAACTATTAGTAGCAAACTATTTATTCTCTAAGTTTAATGAATTTATAAACGAACATCGAAAAGTGTTAATAATTTGATCTCAAGTGTGATGGAACCCATAGCGGACTTTACAAGAAGTAAGTAAGTAAGTTTTACGACAGCAGCTTTGGAAAATCCCTCTTGGCTTCTAGCAACGATGAAGACGTTTTTCCTCCCTTCACACTCGCAGACGTGATATGACGACCTCTAAATGGCGCAGAAAGGTGCATATCGTATGACACAATATACTGTTAACTTCAGCTATCGAGTGACGTATTAGCCCAAGACCCTGTTGCTGATTCTCTGTACGGGGATATTAGACACATTTCGGGTAACCTTTTGCATTGTTAGGTAATGATCAATGATATCTTGCCGTAAATGATTCGTTTCATCTCAGCGGCTGCATCTCGTGACAACTATGGTTAAATCAATTGTACAGAGCCAAACGCACAATGGGAAAAAGCTGAATAGGTTTACCCACTGAACTAAATGGAAGACGATGCCAAAATAACAATGGAGCCAGGAGTTTCAAAAGTCTATATATATATATATATATAAAAATATATAACCGATAAATTTTATAGAGCATTGGAGAATCTATCAGTCTACTATGGCGAGCGTTACGGATGACAACAACAAATACAATTTAGCATAGCGTCCATAAGGTTGGACAAGTTGAATATTAGGTTGAGCGGGAAAGTTCTAACAATAATAATATGTACCGGTAAACACTGTCGATGACATTTACCGGAAAGATTTGAGGAAAATTCACATACCGAAATGCGTTATTGAAGAAGCAATGAACATCACTACTGATTTCTACATCTATGTAGGCCTCTTAGAAACACTCGCAGAACCCTGTTTCTCGACCAACAATCCCTGTAGAATTTCCCTTAGACTATTGTAGGGTTTTTCAGCGACCTTTAAATGAACGCCACATACTATGTAGGTAAAATTTTGAGCGCATTCGTTCTGCGTCCTATTTATTCAGCTTCGTGTGGCCGGCACCAGGGCATCGTCACTACTCAAATAGGCTGCAAGTTGAAATTCGTTGCAGTATCATAGTGGATGCTAATACATTCTGTTGATTCGATAAGACAGAACTTTAACTTCGCGTATGTTTTGCTGAATAGGTCGGGTTTTATTGTGTTGACCAAGTCTTAAAATCGCTTCCACTCACGTCTTCTAGGCTTCTTTTACTTTCTTCCTCTATTGGTAGCCCAGATAGCCTCTAAGTATGATCCGAAAAGAGCGTGCGAGTGGTGTTCACTTCGTTTTTAGCGAGACCGAAATTTGCGTATCCGATCCTTTGCCACTAATGATGTCCATGACCAAGTAAATTGTCCAACTTCAGCCTCGGAATCATACAAGAGGTATGGTATGTGAATAGGACAACGGACTATACATTCTATTATTGCAAACATGCTCAAGATCATCCGTTCTCTCCAATGTAGGTCTTTTTATCTTGTGAACCTTTACTTTCGACGCATTTCCTCAAAATGGAAATGATACACGTTGATAACAATAGCTGTATTTGATAAAAACCTAAATTCTGATAAATCGTGAAGGTCAAAATACTCTATGATGTAGAGTGGCTAGAAAAACCAAAATGCTTTTCTAATAGTTAAGTTTCTGCTCCTATTTTGTTAGCGCTATGGAATGTCAAATGATAATAATAATAATATATAAGAGGTATTCGAACGAAAAGCTTCTCTTTGTTCGCCTGAAGGATAGCCTTGTTTTTTATTTTGGGATGATTCAAGCTTAGCTCTAGAAGTGAACTTCGAGTATGTTTGATTTGATAGTTCGAAGCTGTTGGTACACCCTCGCATGAGTACACGTCACATTAAATATGAGATGTTAACGTTTATATATTAAATCGTTGAGGCGAAACTCATGATGTTGAAAGCGTTCTCCTACAATGTCGTACATTTTCATCGCCGTCACTCAATAGAACTGTTAAACTTGTCTATGAAAAAGGTCGCGGTTGTAGGAGAAATAAACCATCGTTTGCATGTTACACTTTCAAAAGCCGGTTAGAATGAAAATCTAGAATCGTGTATTCTTCAACATGAAATGAGATTGAGATAGTTCATATTTTTCCAGTTTAACTTGGGTTACTGACTGCGCTGGGTTGACGTCCTTGGTTCACCCAATCAAAGACAAGGACTCCGTTTCAATTGCCGCATCTAGGACGTATACTGCTACAGAACACACTGAGCGTCTTGAGCTTTTTTCGATAAGATTCGCCATAACAGGTAACTTAACTGGCGCATCACTTCTTTCCAAGGTGGACTGCCTTCCAGCGTCTGTATGCTTATGCCGATTATAGTTGTTCTACGAAAGATAACTAACTTCGAAGGACTGAAAGTTACTTCTTAGTAAAAAACGTCTGTGAGTGAACTTTCAATGGGAAGCCAATAATGACATCATTGGTGGCTATTAGCCAAAGACATTCTTATCGCCCATTAGAAATGAGCCATGAATAAATTAGTCATAGAATTATATAAGCCTTAATCTACTTAGTCTTAGGCGTAAAGGATATCTATAATTTTATTTTATTTTTTCCTTTTTATTAGTGCCTGTCATGTTATTTATCGTAGAGCAGTTCTGTATTATCTTATTAAAAAGACGTTGCCTTTATTCAATTTGTTTATATATCCGAGCCTCTCAACCAGTAGGGATTAGCGACGTATAGGAAGAGTCCAAAGCTTCAGGAAAAGTACGCCAGGCTTAACGCTAAGATTCAGGAACGTGATCACAAAGCTCCGAAGGGATTCCGCCATTAGCACCACAACGTCTTACTTCGCTCGATGTCATAACTGCACACTGTTATTAGTATAAGGCTTTTCGCTACTCATACCAAGATAGTTATTAAATAGAAATATTAAACGAACAAAGAGTGCATCACTGTCCCTATTTCAAATTACAATTTAAAAAAATATTTTCACAAATCAGAAAGAAAGGATAAAGGAGCGCTGTTGTACGCACTCTGCATTCGGTTTCTGTGTGTGCGCACTGTCGACGTAAAGATGTTCTATTGCCGCCAAAAAAATAAGTAAGAGCCTGGACTTTACTCGCGTCTGCAGATTCTCGACAAATTACGTGATATATAAGTATATATAAAACTGTGTAGGGTAGTGTCGAAAAATTGTTAGTGATTTCAACGAGAACCACTATGAGTGCCCGTGCACTCGCAGTTGCTTTATGGTAAGTACTATGAAAAAACACGAGACTATTTATCAGTGGTGTTTATTTAGAAAAGCCGGTTTTGTAGCTGCAGATATACTAGGTTCCGTCTTCAGAGACGTCTGACTCGCAAGTAGCGCTCCGCAAAGCCCGTTTTCATCACCAGCTACTCTGGACACTGATTCAAGACTAACTACGCGTTCACAGCTGTGTTTCAGCAAAACAAACATTACTGAAGTAATGTTTTGAGCTAGAGACCGGATTTAAAGTAAAGTAACTAAATTACAGTTTATTAAACCGGAACAAAATGCGTGTCGGTGAGAGTAATTTGTATTGAATGGCAACGGCATTCAACACTCAGTGACCCTGGCAGGATGAACAACATACAGAGCCCCGCTCAGCTCGCAAAGGATCGTACAAACGTACAAGATCCTAATGTGATTTACCTGGAAGATGCGCAGAGCAATTATCGTTAATATTACTCTGTTCTAGTTAACTGTGGGCATTTTTTTCGCGGTGAGCAAACCTGCTGTATGCCACTGCATGCCGTTGGTAGGTTCGAAGGTAAACCAGATTTACAGTTTTATAAGCTTGTCTACGTATATCGAATAAATATAACGGTTTGCATAAATTACAACTAACTATTCCGAAGCACGTAATGTTCTATTATAAACGTGCGTATATATAGAACACGGGTGTTTTTAGGTAGTTTGCCGATTGGGGCATATAGTAAGTAACTGCTGCGTAAACTCGACCGACTTTTAACGGCTTCCGACGTCCCATCAGCCCGACAAGCAGATACGTGCACGATATACTGTTTTTGTCCGCACGATTGTTTGTAGCAAACCTAAAGACGGTGATGGCGGCGCCGGAAGTGTGAGGTTTCGAAAGCGTTAGGGCATTTCGAACATTTGCCCTTTATGGATACGAGATACAAGCAAAGTGCCGCGAACGGCGGGAACAAACTACAAGAAGAAATGACATCGCGTGCAGTCGTGAAATCGCACTGCTGCAGTCGGTAGATATGTCCGATAATATCGGTCAACTTAGAAAGAAACAATTGTTGTTACTGCTGGTACTAAATTATTTTATCAACATATATTACTTGCAATAAAAGACGTACCGCAAGCTATAGAAGGTCACAATGGTCTGGATGCGTATGGCGCTGTTCTAAAGAGGCACCTTTTGTCCTTAATCGATAATCTGTAGCTTTTCAAAGCCGGACGTAAACACGCCTCTTTTGTTCTGGTAGCCAGCATTCTGAAGCAGTACTTAAAGATAAAATTGTCTGTAGATTTTACTGTATCGTTTCGTTCTACAAACGAGACGAAAGGCACACAGGATCATCTCCTACTAAAAGCAAACTGAAAGACGATATTTATGTTGGTAGCCTTGCGTTCCTGTCATAGGACAAAGGAGTGCGCGTTTGCAGCTTCCAATTTGCGGAATAGATAAGTTGAACGAACTGAGACATCCATAAGTTGGGGTATGGCCATTCTGTCACTCTAGAGATTTCGAGCATATAGGAAGCATTTAGCTATATTTCGAGGACAGAGCTTCACAGACCAGTATCTTATTTAAGCTTCCAAGAATGACGATACAATGAAATCTGTATTACGACTAAGCGCCACGCTTTCTATACTGTACATTGACCTTTGAACGTTCTCATAACTAACTCAAGACGTAGATTGTCTGAACTACCATTTAACAAACTAAGACCAGCATGCGCTTGCATAATAGGTAGAAGAAGGCCACGTTTTATTCCAAATTTTCCCACACTGGCTTTTTCTCATATGCATCTAGTTTGACAAATGTCCTAGGTACTAATTATAAGTGGTTTGAAGAAATATGTGTTAAGGTAGAGCGTGTGGTTCCTTTCTACTACACCGCAATGTCACTTTTAACTGCACTGCAACAGTGTTCCCTACCCATTACGGAAGGGAGAGAATCTCTTGAGATTTGATGAGAACTTTCAGTCTTTATAACAATAATTCAATAATGATACGGTAAAGCAAAATAGGTACTTCTTTGGGAGATAAGCGAATATTTGTTCTTGAATTCAGAGTTCGTTAAACACGACCGACCTGGCCCGTATCAGTATTCAACCTGATACCGACCGGTTGACAATTACCACTAGGTAATTAAAGTATAAATAAAAGTGATGACATTGTTTTTTCTGCTTTCTGTGTTTGCAGTGCTTATTCTTCTAACGTCGTCCATCTATAGTTTGAGTTTCACGAAAACTAATACTCTGTACAACTACAATACTACTACGCAACCTTATTTCGAAAGTCCGAAGGGCCAGGTTCGCAGGTATGGATGATACTTACTAAAGAAATGCACACCTAGCTCACTCATATTTACTTTAAACAAGTATAAGTAAATTAAATAATTACAGGGTTAGTTACGTAAAGTAAATAGTAAACATTCAGATAGTGACAGCGGTTCCCATTTCGATTATCAGTTTCCTTCTCTATCCAAGCTAAATAAAATTGTACACTTAGTTATTTGTTGTTTAAACAACTAACGGAGTTAACGCTTATGGCCAACTCGGACTGTCCCAAACTATGTAAACTAAAAAATAAGATTTGAAACCTTTACGGCAGAATGGAATAATTAAAAGGTGAAATAAGCGTGCCTTTGTACAGGTGCCTGCAAAGGGTTTGTCAAAGCGAGGTCAAGCATATTCTTAGTTCACGGTCATTGAATGCATAAAATTATTTCGAAATATTCGTAGAAAAGATCTTCGACTAGGAAAAAAAACTGACTTCAAGGACACAGGGATATTTAAGGCCCGGATGCTGGGTCAATCGAAGAATGACACATACATAGCTTTAATAAGAGAAATCGCTGTTGTTTGATCGTCTTAGTTATCAGAACCTTTGAATTCTGTATAACTTAAATCGGCCTGCATCGCAGAAACACGTCAGTTAAATGAATCTGAGTTAGTAATATATAATAGTGTTTGGTTCGAAAAGCTATGACGGTATCAACGATATATCTGATTAGCCTATTGAAAATCTGTGCTGGTTGGACAAGTTGATAGTGTGATACCGGTTTTTGCGCCTTAAACTCCACGAAAAACATATAAATATAGCATAGAAACGGTCTTTCTATTTGCAATGGAATTCCGTCGCTGTAATAGATTAAAAATATCGAAGCTGACACGGAACAGTATTAATTGGACGATTCCGCTCCGCCCACGTCGGCCATCTCCGGTACGACCTGCCCATTGATTACGATAAGCGTAAGCTGTTTTGGATTCAGTGGAAAACCGATACGGAATCTGCCGCCTTCTAAATTTCATCAGTGAATATATTACGTTACGTACGAACATATACTCAAAATCGTCATGAAATACAGCAGTGATATCTATATTTCTTCTTGTAGAGATTTACGCGAATATCCAAATACATCTTGAGCTAAATAGTAAAGGGCAAACAAAGTAACGATCGATTCTGAACGGTAATTTAACGAGGAGGTATTCGTAGGAATATCAAGTGACTAGCTCGTTCTAAGTAACGGTGATATGGCTCTCTTCAAATACTGCGTTAATTCGTTCCTGCCATTCATGTACAAAGGAATAGATTTTTTCTTTAGACGACACAGTATCTGATCCGGCTTTCTCAGCTGGCCCCCAGTCAAGAGTGTTTGATCGCTTTGGAAGCCACTATGGAAAGCGTATGGTGCGCGCCTAGCCTTACAACTGCTCAATCGATAAATCCGTGTCAGATTATTGTTATACTCGTTACTATATAAGGAATTTTTTTCCATAAAAATGTCTATAAATGCCCTTCGCGGCCGTTGCAAACAAGCGGTTTATTTGTCTGTGTTCGCCTCTCGCCGACTGGCTTGATTTATGGATTGGCATTTTCATGTTACTATGCCATCAGTTGTTTACTTAAATATTCCCATTGATAGTAGAAGGATGACAAGTTAATGTATTAGGTAATTTGTATAATGCATACGGAAGTTTTTCCCACAGGTCAATCTTCTTTATTGATGTTGAGTTATAGGTATATCTCAAATTTTCTACCCGTCTGGCAAACATCCCAGGGTAATTTGCAACATAAACACTGTAAAAGTCATACCAAGATAAACATAAAAAAAATAGAGCAAAGGCCCTAAACTCGATTTGAATGCATGCTGCTACCGCAGAAACCATAGAGGCGAGATCTGCTGAACCCAGTCTCAAAATGCAGTTGAAATCCGTCGGTAGATCCACCGTAGAATTCGCTTTTTTATTTAGTCGTCATATACAAAATCCTATATTTTCGGTTATGGCCAAAGCAGGGCTAGGTCCGTTGCGTACGCTTCCTATTCACGTTCGATTACTTGTTTTTCGTTGGAGTAGTAGGCGCAAAATATTCAGCCGCTATCGAACGGAGACGTTGTCTGACTGTAACTTCACCCGGTTCACGTTTAACGATCATCATCGCTATGTAGTATAAACGAATACACACAATGAAAAGCTTTGTCGCTAGCAACACCTGTCTGAAGTAATATACAAATGCATCGCTACATATTCAAAGTAACGCTGTCTGCCTATGCGCCCGTGTTTATGGTCAAGCCTGTTCTAGGCAAAATCGTATTCGAAGTTAGTTTCAAGAGAAACTGCTCCGTTTCCTTACCTAATCAGTACAACGAAACCTAATACTCTAATCTGTCAATTATTATTTATCCCCAAACTTGTTTAGCTAACGAGCCCTCTAATTTCGAATAGGTTTTCGCTAGTAAGGGCTTTTGCCAAAGACTGATGATATGAAGCTTCATAGCTTTCGACGCAAACGGATAACTGGACTTATCACCCCCGAGGATCATTGAAGCAGGGCCTGTTTTGTGCTATATCCTCTTTCATGTTTGACTGAAGAATCGTCGATACGAGAAGAATTGCGACGCAGCGACCTCTGTCGGACCTCTCAAAATAAGTGTATGCTCGCTAAAGTTTTCTCCGCGTTCTTCAAATAAGATGCGCAAGGGATAGACAATACACTGGTGCTAAAAAAAGAATCGTCCTGCCCTCCCATACTCAGTTCGGATATCGCACGCACAAACACGACAGGGGACTAACTAACTGCTGACCTACGTGAAGCCTGCTGGATGGGACAGGGCGAAAAAACTAGGAATGTATACTGAAGTGCCCATGAATAGGTAGGGAGGGTCTAGATAAAGGCTTTGGGAGGTTGTCACGAAACGTTGTATTGCTGTGAGAGCCTCTTAGGATTTCTGGGCTAAGGGAATGGGAATGGGCGAGGCACACTTGCTGTTATCGGAAATACTCATCAATGTAGGTGTCTGCAGGTCCCTCTTTAGGATTCTGTTCGAGATAGTACAGTATGGAAAAGGAATTTGAGACAAGCAGCGAAATAAGGAACGGATAGGTCGCAGCATCATGCAGCAGGTTGATCCATTCCAGAAACTCTTTTTCGGATTACGACCGCATAAAACGACAACAGCACCAAATCGTGGGGGTTATCATTAGCATAGGAAATAACAAGACAAAAAAAGGTTGAGGCATTCAAAATGAGCTCCCCATGGAACGATCGTGTAGGCTTGTTACTTTCGTGATTCGCCGTATATCCGGGTTACTTGCTTTGATCCACTTTAAATCTCCAGTCAAGTACAACTCTTTCTGTAGCTGTAACACAACCGCATCAGCGACGCTTCCTGGTTGAGTTACCGCCGTTGCTGCTATCGACGACGTGCTTTCCACATCGCGTGGATCTGGGATCCCTTTTCTCCGTTTGTTTAGCAGTGAAAGGAGGTAGGTCCTGATAGGTCCTTTTGCAACAACAGCGTTGAAACCACGTCCTTTCAGTAGCTCAGCAATCGTATGTAAGCATTGAGTCGTTCTTGCTTGCAAGTTATTAGTGTATCATTGTATGCGACTCCATAGCTCTGTGAAGCGCCTAGCAACATCAGTTGTAGCAGGTGGAATGCGTAACTTTCTAAGTGTGCACGCAGTAGGCTTCATATCACGTTTTCAGTGTATTATGTTTCCCGACTGCTTCTCTGAAGAGGCTTGCGTACAGGCAGATCTTTTTTTGAGCCTCGACCTACCGTCGGTTGATTTTAGGCAAAATGCTTTGACAAGCGTTTATTGAATTATGTTCGGATAAACCGATTTCGAAACTTTCTATAATTACGAAAAGAAGAGCCTTCATGACGGACTTCCCTCAACACTAGAGGCCAGAGATACTTCAATACGGGTATACGTTTGCAGCATGGCGGGCGCATTTTTCGCAATGAGATAATGTGTTATGTTATTCGTAATAAAATAAATAAGCCATTCCAGGCTATAGGCTTTCTAAATTGGATACCTTCAAATAAACGTTTTTCTTCGTCAAGACTTAGTGCTCCTAATTTCCTAGAACAGGAATCATGGAAACGATAATGACACCATCTAAAATTAAATTTTGATGAAAACGAAGATAATCATATACAGATACACGTACAACAAAATGGCTTTGTATGTGGCAATTTGAAGGTAACTGGATCAGTACTGACCAGACTTTCTATTCTATAAATGGGGCGCACAATGATCTCATTCATAGATCTACTGCCTTGTCTTTTAGATAATTTCCATGTACTACTAGCAGTCCATACCGTTCGCACGATAGCGGACCTAGATAATTTCCTCACCTTACATGTTATAGCACCCATGAACTTGCTTTATGCAGAGGCTTCCAAGGGTGCTTGGAGCTGTTCTTCTTTGTCTAAGCAAACAAACACTTAATAACTTTTATAGGTTACATATGGTAAGATATTGTATCTCTGTATTCTGTAAAATAACGAACTGGTCCAGAATATCTGTTTCGCATCTATAATCTGACGACAAGCTGGTAGCGAGCCCGGCATTAATGCACGCATCACATCTTCATCGTCACGCGCCTCAGACAGTGGCCAAATTGCAAAGGCATCCGTATATAGAAGCACCGTCTGTCTCACTTTCAGAGTCCGATCATAGACGATAACGCAGATTCATTTATGCTAGTATTGTCGATACCTGAGTTGGGTGAGTTCAGCATCCGTTCATGTTCACGAAACCAATAACAATTCCCTGGCACTTTCATGGTGCAGGATGCTGGCATACGTTGATTTTTCATAGTCTGACACTTTTTCTTCATGGGATCTAGAATTTTCATAAGTTTGTTGTGTTTTAAATTTTCGATACTTGCCAAGCCGTGTCAAACACTACATAGTAGTTAATCGAGGCACTGCACTCCAAGGGGCAGCTGGATTCCAAGAATAGCATATAAACAATTCATTCATTGATGTTTCAGTATACTATTTCAACTGCGTAGAAACTTAAAGAAGCACTTTTACACACTGTTGGCCTCATAGCGGTAGCCTGTTTTGAATGCTCATATTTTTTTATATATCACTATTACGGTATTTTAAATACGAGCGAATTATTGCAAAATACCCTGAAAGATCTAAAACACGTAAATAATACTTTCTTTTTAGGATGAATTTTTTAACAAAGCAAATGTATAATATTATATGCTAAAAATGTAATAATCTCAATTAAGCTTATCAATTGAGTTACCGGTTTATAGAGTTTATATAACGTTTTTCGCCGCTTAGATCACATAATTTGATTTTAGATATCACTTCTTTTTTCAAGTCGTTAGTCAGTGTCTCCAAAGGGATTTTTCTGGGCTAAGAGAGCGTGGTCACAATAGCCTTCATATCACGTTATGCCTTCGTATACGGTTACGGGCTAAGGAACAACTTCTTTCAGGCAAAATAGGTACAGAAAACGTCCAGACCGATCGGTACATGCGCTTCCGCGTATTTGTGCAAAGATTGAGAATTCTATTGTTCTGGAATATTGTTCAACGATGATGAGAGTCGAACAGCAACTTTGTCCGTTAACCACTGCAAAAACGCTACCGCTGCTCATATTATTTCAATACAGATGCTATTTACCTATAGTCATGCATTCGAGTTTCTGATCGCCACTTCTTTTTTATAACCTTCAATACGTGGCGCCCAACAAGGGCATCTAGCTTCACCAGTAAGCTTGTTGCATTATGTGGTAAACCGCTAATATAAGCCGTCTAAGAAGGCTGAAGATTTCTTCGCGACGGAAAAGCTCGTGTGCCAAAAGTCAGGGTGCCAGAAAGTATAAGGATCAAACGATATCTTCGACAGGTATTATCTGTCGGCTAGTAAGCGGCTTAATTCGGCCTAATGGCCAACAAGATTGGCAAACTAAGACGACGTGTAACTACGCCCTGCGGTGACCCAATAATGCTATAGTATGTGTACATTTGTCATATACTGAACGCCGAACACAACACAATTGTCAATATTACTATAGGGGTATAGTTGTGAATTACAAGCGTAGCCTACAATTTTGCAGAGCGGCAGTCTATTGGACGACGAAGGAAACAACGAGTCATACATTTTTAGGCATCCTTGCCTGCGAAGTGGCGCCGTCCTTCGACAGACCAGTGAATTCTTGCAACTGTCAGGAGTAACGAACCTTTAATTAGAACTGTGACACGTTTCACAAATAGCAGCCTAGGTCGTTGAGGTAACAGCTACTTCGGTTTTACGTGCCTTGTTTACAATAGGTCTTATGTCTCTGTCAATAATGAAACCTATTTTCATATATCTATCTATTTTCATATATATAAAGGCGAATATAAGAATCGCCTAAAACCTAAATGTTTTACCAAGTAACCCATATGAAGATCGGTTGAACGAGGCCAGGTGGAAAGTGTCCCAAGACCCCGCCCGGGATTTAGCATATCCGGGGAGGAGGGGAGCCCGACCGGAGCATGGACCAGAACGTGATAAAGGGAATAATAGCCAACGCCCATTCCTGCAAGCCATGGTTTCGAGGTAATATTAAACTATATCCTGAAACAAAGCCCAAGTCTTCGAGGGGTCCAGGGTGTCCAACAGTATCAGATAAACAACACAGTTGTGACGTCTGCTCTGCATAATGCATTTGCCCTCAATCTCTAAAAAAAAGGTGGCAAGTATCCACTTAGAACGTCATACGACATAGAAAACATAACGCGCTCACATCGAATTGACGCCTCTGAGCAAATACGTATTTCCGGCATTCGCATTTGGGTATCCTTTGGTGTTGACCAACAAAACGTAGTAAACAGCTACTGGCTACTGCCGCGAGAAGAAAATACACACATTGTCAAACCAATTCTATCTGTTCAACGAGAACAAGTCATCCTTAGACTTCGTGAGGTCGCTTCTGTTCCTACCACAACTTGGTCCATTATTTTCAGGTTAATTGATTTATTAGCTCGACACAGCTGGCATAGTTCCAATACATCGACTCCTCACTTAATGCAGGAAAATAATCGGATAGTGATTTTTTAAACGTAACGCAATTGCCACCCTAAATTGTAAGTTAATCAACTTCTGATCGATCTTCTTAAACTGTTAATTATATTCGTATAAACGTAGCTAAAATTTAATGAAACCTAAAGCACTTTTTAAGCTACTGAACATTATTCTGAAAAAATCGCCTCGCTTTTTTCTGTCTGTATTTATTTATTTAAAAAATGTCTATATTTTATTTATTTATCATATGCAATAAAAATGTAATATCCTATAGTGTCTTTTACTATGGCTAACAACTTTATTAGGAAAAAAACTGTCTTATTAGCAAAGGTGCTCTGTTATTTTGGGGCTAATAATAACAATAATAATAAGCTTTCACTTGATCAAGGATGAATCAAGGCAAAAAGCTCCACAGTATGAATAAACAGCATCATCAATGTTATTAAGTTATTTATTTAAATGGGTTAGACCCACATTGATCCTCGCCTACGTTTGCCTAGGTTTACTCATCTGTCTCAACAAGGTATAGTAACCATTTTACAGATTTTACCTCCAATCGATTACATTGTTTAATGATATTTTTCGTTAACAAAAACATGAAGTATGTACTATCTATCACCATTATTGGTTGCGATCTCCTCGGAAGATTATGAAAGTACAGTTATCTATAAGGAATGCTATAGGGTTTAGTAACATAAAAAGCCATGGGTGACTGTTTGCTCCTGGACTACAAAGTTTGTAATGACATTGCAGCCTCGTCCTCATGAAGGTGATACGCGGCTTTGGTACGAGCTGAAACACACGAAGGCGTCTATTTATTCGTACAAACTGATTTTATCAAGCGATCTCTAGGCTCCTTATTTCCTCTTATTTCTGCCGTCGGTGTCAACGACTTTAAATGCAAATGTATTCCTCTAAGCGCATGTTGCGTTGGAAAGAATAATTACGCGGTAGTTGGGCTCAAATAAACAACTGTAACATACAAAGGAACTGCTTAAAATTTTCACACCTTATAGGGTGGGTGAGAGTGAAAAAATAAAATGAAATTTTGTAACGCTCATAACTTGATAATCCTATAACAATTAATGTGGCTACTATTAAGGGAAACTTGGATGAACTATAGAAATGTATATAT
>NW_019213622.1:0-131405 GCF_002532875.2 Varroa jacobsoni
CAATATATTTGCTAAAACCCAAGTTTTCGTTGGTCAAGTCTCAGGATAGAGTTCCCTCACACAGAAAAGTTGTTAAAACTTAAACCAGTGTTCTCTAGCTAAGTTTCAGGAAGATAGAAGTGGTTAAAACAAACATTTTTTCTGGTCATGTTTTAGGACAACATTTACAATATTTTTTATTTTCCTATCATTTCCTTTGATTCACACGGAACCTCTTCCCCCTCCATCACCTCTGATTTTGCAGGCCCTGGAAGCCTTCTGTTAACTGCTATGCCCAGTTACATGCTGGAGTAGCTCTCCGGACATCTTTAACCGAGTCGCTTGTGTTTGTCCGCCGCCCGACGATATTGTGCAGGCCATTAGAATATCACTTGTCCTACCCGAAGCGTGTACGGCCTCAAGCTTACGCCAGGTTGGTGCAGCGGCATCGATCGTTTGGTCGACATCCACTGATGGTGTCAATGCGAGACTGGCCGCTTTTGTGTTATTTACGATTTGTTTCTAATGAAGGAGAAAGACGTCCGCAAACTTATCGTTGTACATTCAGGAGGGCAGTGTCATCGTCGAGTCGTCATCGTACGTTTTCGCTCAATTGACTACTGCGAATTTCATATTATTGATATTAACAATGGTTATAACGTCTCATACTTCGGTTATCAATCTGATTATCATCATTATGATTACTTCACGCCTTTATTGTTATTTCAACTGTCGAAGCAGATCTTTCGAAGTTACTTGTGCTCCTTATCCGCGTACAGTTTCCGGTGCTGCTAATAGTTTGCCGTTTTTCTTTCTTTCTTTCTATTTGCCTATGTATGTCAGAATGCCATTCGACGAACAAAGCAATTGCCCCTCACCCCTTGGGAATGACAGGGATGCGTGTGCATCTTTATCGTTCGTCATGCACCTGCTGTCGTAGTTTTAACGTAGCGTCTCGTTCAAGTGATCGAGCCTCCATACGCCAGTAATTACTTTTTGCTTACGATTTCATCACTCTTGCATGCTAGTCGGCTTCACCAATGTTCTTGTTTAAATTGATGTACGCGTGCATTTAATGAACCCACCGATCAGTGATCTTGACCCAAGTAACACCTAGCTACAAGCAATAAGCAATAACATTTTGGGTTCGATGGTTGAAGTGTGGCAGAAATGCTGTTGATGCTGCTCCCGATGTTCTAACTGGTTATCGTTGTAAACGTCGTGCGTGGATGACCCTCGACAGTTGTTCCTCGACCAACTACCGAAGGTCAGTTGGAGCTTGTCAATAGCATAACTATAACGTACTGCCGCATAGGAACAATAGTAAGCGATAACTGGGATTCATATAATTAACAACGGTCGACAGGAACTTTCTTATGGGAACACTGTTCGGACGACCAGAGATGGCAGGGTCGCGAATAGGGCCACAAGAACGATGAAAGAAGATGTTGACGTGAGTAAAGGCGATACGCCCGATGAGCATTTCGGACTGCCGTAAAAATACTCTTCACAATGACCCCCAATTAGTTTTAGAGTCTGCGCAATTATTGTGTCCACAAGTGCCTCACGATCTTGGCTGCAGCGCGTCTGTACCGCCGTCTGTAGACAATGAGCATATGCGCCAAACGCACTGAAACATGGATAAACAGAAAATCAAAGATCGAAATAAGTTCCACCAGACACGTCAACTGATCATAGCGTTCGTCTCGTGACAGGTATTAGCAAAGAAAGCCAGCTTACTCGAGCCTATGCCACTTACCAGCAAACTTTAGGTTTAGCGTCCACTTGCTGGGCGTCACTCGCGACGCTCGTCGATTTGGCCCGTGACTGCTGCTTCTTCAACTCCGACTCCTGACGCTGATATCTATTGTAACAACGCCGCATGTCGTTTTGGATCAACTTCACGCAGGTGCTGCCAGAATTCCCAGAAAACGCGGCTGTAAAGTGGCCGAGCGATAGTAAGCGACGAAAAACATCAGTAAAATATTAGCGCAGGTATAAAATTCAAAGGCTGATAAAACCTAATTAATAATAAAAATAAAATCTAGTTAAAATAGATACTATAACTGAGCAATACCTGAAAATTGTTTTGTCTACGCACTTTATGCATTGGGTGCAGTAGATTTCGCTTATTTGTATCATTGTATTATACTAGCACGATCGTGTGTCCACACCAAAAAGCACCGTGACAAAATTCGTTTTTTTTTTTTTTTTTTTTTTTTTTTCACTATTTTGCAAGCCGACAAGTCTAATTATTAGATCAATGAGACGCTACGTCATATTCAAACATGTATTATTATATATCAGCAGGCCTAGGCTCTTTACATAGACGTGACTATGCCTTGATCAGTAAAGGCTATGCGTGAATCAGTGACACACAAAAACATGCGCAAACATTCTCGGCCACCTACGCAAAAACGTAACGACGGCAATGCACCGATATCCTATCTGTACACCAGTGTACATCCATTGCGGGTGGAACGTCCTGCTGCTTACTAATCAAGCAATCAATAGCTTACAACTAAAGGGGGTTTAATTGTAGAAGTACAAACACATACAACTACGGTTAATGTTAGTATTAGTGATAAAGTGGGTAATTGATTGATTGGTTACTTGGGTAATTACTGGTATGATTACTGGTACATGTTTTGTCTAAGCAGGAAAACACATGAGTGAGCTTTTTCGAGGGAAAAATCGTGCGTTATGTGCTAATATTACCGGCTATTGTCAGTAGTATTCGAGCACCGTCTAGGGTAGTTGGTTCGAACTATCAGGCATCTCGCTTTGGTTTATTAGCTTGCTTGGTTATATTGCTATAATAGTTGTGAAGCTCCACTGAAATGGCCTCTCTTGAAAAATATGATGCATATGCAAGTGTGGACTAATTTTATATGTACGCTAATTGAGCTTTTACTCTTTACCCGGTTTAGCCGGCGATCGAATGATGCTATAGGGAACTTCGGCAGATTCAATGACCTCGTGTACCTGTATCCGGGTAGTCGGGTGATTCTGGACCAGAGTATGGCTCGGATTTGTCCAACTTCTCGACGGCTCGGGCATGCCTGGAGACAATGGGGTATGATACATCAACGGGGAACAACCACATTGTTGCATCAGCAGCCATCATTCTAAGCGACACTTCATAATCACCATGATCAACATTATCAGCAGCTTTGTCATAATCAGTAACAGCAGAGCCAGTGGCAGTGGCCGACTCGGAAATCGCCTGCTCGGCATTAATGGCCTTAGCGTCGCCAGCCTCATCGTGGCTATCACGACGAGCGGAATCAGCATCAGCAACAGCTTGGGGTGCAGGCCGGCGTCTGCTTCTGGGAAGCCGGCGGTAGACCCCCGGTGGCGGGGTCAGGCTAGCGATTCGATCAGTGGGCCTACTGCGACTAGAAACAGCCGAAGCAGACGCAGTGGTACGGGCTAGAACAGGCACTGCAATAACAGCAGCACCGCCATCGACGTTGTCGAGGCCATCGAAATTAAATGGATCATTTTCAGCACTCGGTTCGTCGACGACAGCGCTTGCGGCTGCTTGAACTGAAACAAACCAAACTAGATTTGGATAGGCAAACAAACGGAGGGCAAACTCAGGGGGGGAAGGGGGGGGGGGTAGATGTTACGCAACAACAAGGTGATAGAAATGAAGATACGCAAAGATGTATCTACCATGCTACCAGCTAGATGGTAGATGGAAGGCCGAGATCGAAAGGGCGAGGGCTGGAGTCAAAGAGTATCCAAAACAAATAAAAATGCAATCCGAAATCAGATTACGCAAGCATCGGCAGAGAAAAATATACTCTAAAACTTTTCAGTGGTTGAGGGTCTGTAAGAAATCTAAAAGGTAGAAAGGGTCATGGAAGCGCATTCCAGGCAGCAGTAGCAAGATGCGAGCAAGACCAAGGTACAATATGCAATATACGGAAATAATAATAATAATTCAAAAATACGCGACAAAAGACACATGAAGACATTTGAAGCAATTGGGTCGCCTAGAGCGGACAAATGCAGCTCAGAGGACGCGCGCGACTTGGCGGAGTCTTGCCGATGCATAAAGCGAGGCAGTAAAATTTATGGTAACCTTGGAATATGAGAAATATTTCCTGGGCAAGATTCAAACGGCAATAATATTAAAGAGAATAAATATGGTTGATGGCATTTATTTAGAGACTATTGATACTTCGACTGCTTCTACTTTTGGGAGCGCTATGGGAGCCATTATTCATTTACGATGGCTTTTCTATGGCGCGTTTACACCGCTAGAATACAACGACTAGAAGAGCAGAAGATCTTCGTTATCTACCCTGCCTGCCTGCCTGCCTGCCTGTCTTATCAAGCCACTATGCACTATGGGTTATCAAGCTCGTACTTAGAAGACTATGAGAGCAAATTATAAAATAGCTAGTCTTGTATTATCGAAAGTATGAGAGATTTTCGTGTCCACTGATGGGCCGTGACGGTCCATGGAAATAGACACGTAAAGCTTTACTTAAGTACTTTTAAGTAAAGTTTACTTAATTAGCTGGAAGCAGCAAGACATTTAAAATCCCAGTCCGACGTCGGGTTGATCGCCTCATCGACAATCCTCAGTTAGTAATAGCGAGTTCCTACACAAAAACGTATCAAATTTGAGCAGACGTATTGAAGGCATACGCATTACACAGCTCTTTGTAGCGAATAGCAGGCAACAGCAGCAGCAGCCGTAACAACAGCAAATTTCATGCGAGTTATACTGGAGGGAAAAGAGGAATAGATGTCCTAGGTTTGTATTCAACATTACACCAACTATTGAATCAGAAATAGTTTGCGGCGCTTCTATTGATTAGTAAACTAATTTGTTATTGCCATCAGACCGATTGATTGGCGCCACATCGGCTGATCTCGCAGCGTCAGGCACTCGTCGCTGAAGTCCTTTTGTCCAACATTGAAGTCTACAACTTTTAGCGTGATTGCTTGATGCTGCGGTGTACCTAACTAGCCAGACAGGAAGACGGTATAGTAATACGACTACTATTGACTAACTTATGTAGTAACTGTATGGTATCAGAGCAAAAACACAATACAAAATACACAGTTGTCAAGGCGCTATTCTTTTTTTTTGTCGAATTTTTCCATTTCTGCTGTCGCTGCCTGGCGTTTGTTACTAACTTTATCCTAACCTTCGATCTTGTGCGGGGGCGTAAAGTGCGTGTCCCGGATGACTGGGATCCGCCGAATATCCGCCATCGTCTTTCTTGTCGTTCCCGTATCTAGAACAGCAACACCACGAATCGTCGTCAACTAACAAGAACCTCTAGACAACGAACAAAAAACCCGCCACACGACCCACGATTTCGGTTAGGGGGCGCCACTCACTATATAAAGGCGACTTCGTGACAACTACAAGGAATCAGCCAGACAGACGTTGGTCTATAGACATTCACGCATGTTGGTTCTTATAGGTTATTATATAGAAACACACGTACACACACACACACAGAGCATTTCATCGACGAACGATAGTTTCGTCGCTAGTCGTAAAAATGCAATGACGAATCGCAGAGCTGCCCCGTGAAGCGCGAGTTCATCTGAACTGAAACAATTTATGATACATTGAATGAATGAAAGAAATAAATTGATGGGGCGGGACATGATTGGAGATGAAAGGCAAGAAAAAAACTCAAAGGTTAATTTTAGTTTGATACAAATAGGACGCCACAGATGTAAATACAAACGCCGGGAATACTCGGAATAAAAAATGGATGGTAAGAGAGGAGATAGGGTTTTCCAAAAACAGGTGCTGGCCAAAAATCACTTTATTCAAAACAATAGGAATCAGAAGAAAGACCTTCAAGGTTCCTGTGTGCAGATTTAACCTATGTGGTTGACAGTTTTTAGACTCACAGAATACTCGAGGAGAAATCTAGTTATACTTTATGTCAATGCAAATATCATAAATAGACAGACCAATCAATCGATCGTTTGGTCAACTCATTGAGCTGTACGGTTGGTTTTTATTGTAGTCTGGGAATTGGATATGCCTCGAAGGGTATTGCCTTGAAAAAATATACTGACATGTGGCCGTTTGTGAGTGTGCCCGCATGCTGTTGATAAAGAGCGTGAGACAGGACAATGGAAATCGAGGCCAATGATCAATTACGGAATATCATTGCCGTACTAAGTATCTGTATGTACATACACAGAGAGTCGGGTCGACGAGAAACAATACGAGACTATACTTGGAAAGGAGGGATAGAGAACGAATATGGGGCATGCAGGAAGCGCCCAGACCACTTGAGTGTTCGTGAGACCGAGACTCTGGGAGGCTTTGAGAGCCCTACGCGCCAGGATGGGTACATACAAGAGTTCCGATAACCATCACAATGATAAGAGCAAGCGTCATCATTGTTCATAATAACGATAGAGGCCAAGAATGGGGTTGCTTGGGACGTAACTGCGAACACGCCGTTCGCTCTTGAGCATCAGCACACCCCAGACCAACGTAATACTAGGTGCCTCGCGTCTGATCTGTAGCATCACCCAGGCCGGCACCCTCTGCGCACATCTGTTGCGATCAACAAAAGCGGCAGAGGGTCTCTCCGATGATCAGGCTTTTGCTTTCATGGCCAGCGTTTCACGGGACCGCCCTGTTTCTGCATAGAACATTTGGTTTCCCTCTTCCATCGCCTCGGTATAATGCACCCTTTGCAGGGCAGTCTTTATGCAGTTATTCCTACTCTTTAGTTCTAAGAAGGCTGCCATGGCCGGGTCGGGTATCGTACGAACAAAGACACCAGGGAGAAATCGGCGATTCAGCTTCGTACGAAAACAACGAAGAATACGACTAGGATTTGCTGCAACACGGGATATAACGGGATGGTAAGAAGAAGAATGGCCAAAAAAAAAGGAAAAACACCAAAGAAAGGACTGATGCACCGATTTGTTTTCACCATCGTGTCTGCCTAATCCCCGTGAAGAATGTTTGGGCGTCTCGCTGCCGAAACAGGAGTTTTCAACGTCCGTCAAGTCGAGCACACGTATGTACCAGGGAATCGTTAAAAGGAAATGACCAAAATTGTGCTAGGGTATATGTTACATACGTCCAATATGGTGTTCAATTACTATAGATCATGTATAGTATCTTAAATATAAGTTTGAAGTTGGGAATATTTTAATAAACCTGGAATTGATACGTGCTTAACCAAACGTACATGGTTTGCTTTTCACTGAAAACTTCCTGCGATTTTATGAAAAATTACCGGACAGACATAGTATCTGACAGGATTAGCGCGAAGAGACGTTTGCTGTCAACTAATCTCATATGGACGGGGTAGCAATGACAAAGCGCGGTCATAAAGACCACTCTCGTTGGGCATAGTTGAAACAACTCATGCATAGACAAACAAAGTGTAGAGTAGGCAAATAGAACTGAATGAGAAATAAATCGACTAGAGAGGGCCAGTTGAAAGACACCGGTGAAGATGGAAAGTGCCAAGGACAAAAATAAGGTTACTGAGCAAGCTTTCAACGGTTATGCAAAGTACTTCGTTCGTATATTAAAATACAGTCGAATATCACCAATTTAGGTAGATATGTCAGATATGAGGAGAATAATTACACATGCTTCATATCGAGAGACAATAGATATAGCTAACCAAATAAATCGAGCGTTCTCTTCCAGAAACGCGGCGAAGTGGAAAATGGTCTTCTGCATGAAGGTGCACAGTGAGTGCAAAATGTAAAAGGACCAGCAGCAATTGTATTGAAGTTGAAAATGATGGAAAAAAGTTAAAATACCATTCTGAGATTACGCAGAACAAAAAGAGTGCCAAAGATTTGGTTAAAGGCCCAAAATCAGCGGAGTATTTTAATGGTGTTAGTGTAGGGTCCCCGCTACCTTCGTTGTATATTCAAGATATGGTCTATAGTTTATTAAATATATATAATAGATCTCGCAATCAACCCAAGTGGCAAAGGTTAGTGTGAGCGGTCCGATAAATGGTACATATCTATCTGTATTATATATATATATACAGTGATATAAGTCTCCACAATTGGCTAACTGTAAGAATAAAGACAGTAACGGAGTTGCTAATTTTACAGTATAACAAGTTAGTAATTAGACCGTTAGATGGCGCTTTTGGATGAATCACAAAGACCGTAATTAACTGACTATTAAAATAGCGCCACAGAATGAATTAGAGTAGCTTAAATAAAAGTTCATTAATTCTTACATGTTTAATCTAATTATTGTTTGGCCGTCTGTTATTCGGCATCCGCGCAGCATTCGTACCAGCAACAAAGTATTAACTGCAAATGGTACGAACTTGAACAATACGAATGCGTTATATTACGATTTCAGACTTAAGAAATGTGGAAGCTAGGATATGGGGTGACGGAGGACGAAAGGGCTTTGAATTACTTACTCTTCCCGCTGCCCTGCTGGGATCCACCCGACTCCTGGGGCCCTTGCGGACCCAGGGGGTCGAGAGGACTTGACGAGCCTCCGCCTCCACTAGTCTGGATCACATTGGCCTGGTGGCGTCCCGAGCCCTGATTGGGTCCATTCGGATCCTCCGGGTTGGGGCACTGCCAGGCGAGGGAGGCGCCGTAGTCGAGTAGATGCAAAGCCACGAACTGTCCGCTGTCGTCGCTGCATGACGCCACCATGCGTTGGACGCACGATTGGTATTGCCGGAAGATTCTGTGTGGAAGAGGTATAGCGTGAATGGTCATCATTGATCCTGCAGCAGCGAGCGTAAATAATTCCATTCGACAAAGCCAAATCGATAGAGAATATGGAAGATAGAAGCAACAGGATAGTGTCGAAAATAAGGTGTCTTCATTAGGGGAATCGCAAACGAACAGAACATATACCGACAGGACACACTGCTACCAAAGTTCAAACGTCCAATATTTCATTATAGTTGTTTTACTTAAAAGTATATAGTTTTCGTGTTCGTTTTGCTATTTTATTGCACAATTATTATAAAATAATAATATTAATAAAGATTTAATCTAAAAACTGGGTCTACTATACCCACTCGCATTGCGGGTTCGTAGGTGTATTGCTGGGTGTCTTGTGTTGCTGCGTTAGATCCTGAAACTCGCGATCGCAACGTTGCAGTAAAGCCTGTCGGTAGCACTTGTTATCCTTCCAATGGGCTGAAACCAAATAAAATCAATAAAGAGATCATCAGTGTACGACATACCATAATTACGCATCAGATTTTATCGTAGGCCATCCATATTTCCGCTTATTGTTTTCCCTTGTCCTCATTAACCATTTGCCGAACCATCCAACTGACGCACTAATTAAAATTCATAGCGGCCTCCACCACGAACTCATCGAGTGTCCGTTTTAGAAACCCATCCCAGTGGCTATGTGCCTATACAGAAACCAGCTAGCAGGCTTTGTCTCCGCCAGATGGCTAACGGCAGGCCGACAATAGGCCGAAAGCAGGCTAACAGCCATCCGGTCAACGGACTAGTAACCCAAGCAGCAGGGACGTGCTGGAGGCGAACTGACTGATCTAAGCAGATTGGATACACAATCAGCTATCATTAAAAAACCCATTTCTTCGCTCTGCTCCGCTATTTTTGTTCTTTGCCTCGCTTTTCAACCTAGCATGCGAACTTCCTTTACCTGGTTCTCTAACCCTTCGCGGCATTGGAAATTCGAGTTGCAGGAGCCAACTGCCAAATAAGATAGCAGCCACCTAGTACGCAACGCCAACCTGGAAAAAAAGCAAAGTTGACCAGAAACAAACTTGATTGTTGCTACTGTCCTCCGGACCGTTGTTTAAATTCTGCATCGAGTCGGTAGAGACGTATCGCAGAAGCATTGGGACAGTAATGAGGTAAGCTACAAGGGCTTCCAGGAATAGCCAAAAAGGGGATGAAAGCACAAGGAAAGAGTAGGCAAGCACTTCGTTCTGTGCTAAGTTCGTGACTTCCTTTAGACTTGATAGTATCGTTTGAAGTCGTTATATTCTGCTGACCATTCGGTCGGCTTCTGTCTCTGCCACTTACCTAAGGAGCATTTGGTGTCGACAGTGTATCTTTCCCGTGTTTTTTTTTTACAATGACCGACTTAGGCAAAAGCAGCAGCCATAGCCATTAGAGCATCTGACTGACGCCACATTGTCCGAAATGCAAATGATATTGCAGATACAAAAAAAGAAAAAGCTAGGCGTGATGAGCACGCAAAAAGCACGAGGTAAGCAATGTCAGTACGAGTCCAACTGATCTGCTCAAGGGACCTTCAGGTAATCAGATCCGACTAACCCTCCCGAATCCCCACGTCAAGCGAACAATAAGCTTTAAATAAATTTTCTACCTGTGTCCTGGAACCATATACCTCCGCTTTGCTGTCGAACTAGTGGCTGCGGCACCAGCTGCGGCGACAATAGCAGAAACTACCAAACAAGTACAGAAGCGACATTTCTTTTCGAACTCATAGACGGACCGGCAGCCTGCCGGGTAAGTATAGATCTCAAAAGGGTTGACAGCCTAATGCCACCTATTGCTTTTCGAGCGCTGTGCACCCGGCTGCGCGAAACATCGACCACTTTGGCCATCAGGTCCTGTTAAGTAGGCAGGCGTTGCAGCCAGCCGTTGTAGCTGCACGAGCAGCGTCATACAGACGCCGCCAGTAGTAGAAAACATTAGTAGACGTAAAAAGTACTCCGACCGCATCGGCGATTGACGAAATGCATTGGATACTGGAGCAAGCCGAAGAGGAAAACGAGCATAGAATGAGATGTACAATAGTAGAATGTAGAAGAGAGGAAGAGAACAGACATAAAGTTCCTGTGTATGGTGGTATTAAGCAAGAATGAGGTATGTGATGAGCTGTAGACATTCCGCAAAATAACGCCTACTAGCTACAAACAGCAGCAACCATACATATATTATATACACATACGTGGACAAAAGGGTTGTGAAAGAACATTTCGCCCATGAACTAGACACACAGCGCGTTTACATTCAAGAGGTGCAAACCAAGGCATACTAGGTTGGGTTTGGCTGGAGTGAGAAAACTGGGAACTAGGTCGCCCTCAATTAGACCGAAAGCCTAGCCCATATAGATCAAAACGTTACCACCACAGCAAGAAACAGGACGAGATGGTGAAGGCAGGGGTTTAGGAAAGACGTCGGAAGCGGCGTCGTTGCATGACGCAGAACAAGACGAAGAAGAACATGAAGACACTGCGTCCCAGGAGAAATCACCTCACGCAAATTTAACTTAACTAATTCAACTGCCACGTATATCCGGTAGCCCCACACGAGTATGCCCCAGCGGGAGGAGCAGGTATTAGGAGCGGGCCATAAGAGATTCCTCGAAGCAAGATACATGTTCCTTCTCCATGGCTTCTATTCCGTATTGCGCTGTTTGCCCCTTCCGAATAGTCGCCCGCTTAAAGACCAATGTCCTGACTACCTTCTTCTACGTGATTTGCGCAGCTTCAATAAGGAGACGAGCCAAGAAGAGTTTCGCCACTGCCGAACTGACAGCCACTTAGCAGCCGTGGATAAATAGAAACGAACGTCAGGATAATGCGTTTGTTCAGACGGCAAACGGTGGACTAAGCAAAACAAGATTTCGACAAATTCCTTGTACATACATAGTTATCTCGAGCGCTACTTGGTTAACTATACCGTGGAAGTAGAGTATGTAAAGTATACGGCGCACTGCAGGTTCATTTAATATATTACATAAACCTGAAGGGAAAAGAGGGTCTATAACGAGAAAAGTACTCAACGAAGAGAAAAAGCTGAGAGAAGTTACTCCAGCGAGCACGAATCCCAACGTACTCATTTTAGTTTCAAACAGCAATCAGAACAAAAGTCAATAAGGATAGTAGGCAGCCAACGCTTTGGCGATGTCCAAACCTCGGATATCAATCGTATCAGCGGTCCCACTCGTGTACAAGAGCGCGAATCGCTTTTATCCCTCAAGGAATTCTTGCAAAGATAAGTACAAAATGGCGAACTGCGGATCTGCAAATCGTACCTTGTTCTCTTAACTATCTGTCTACCTTTTTCTACTCTACTTTCTTTTAATTTTGTTTGTTACGATCACTATACGGCTTACTCGTCGCCTTGCGTTGAATATCATGTATACGAGTCATTATCGTGTATATAAGTCCTTGTCGACGTCTTAACTGCTCGTTATGTCCACCATACCTAGCATATATTTTGCACTGCGATCGAAGTAAAAACTAAGCAAGGCTAAATAAGGCAACTGAAAGGAGCACTGTAAAGAGGAATCTGAACCCTCAAAGGTACCTTTAATTTTTTTCTACTGTACTTAATATCTTTCACTTCGATCCCACTCATTCAGCGTCCGCCAAATTATCGAACCCCGGATGATGATCGAAGCGCATCACGGAACCTTGCTAATACAATGACGAGGTTAGTCATCAACTAAAAATTCAATCAATTCACGCGGCGGACCAGTTTCCCTAATTTAGAGAGTAAAGGCTGCTACTGACACTGCCCACTGGGTCTCTTCTCCTAGCAAGAATAATTGCCGCCTCTATTTCTGATTGTTCTGCTTTTTCCCTGTCCGAATGTTCCGCCTTTACTCAAATCTGCTGCTACTTCGTCTACTACCACTACTGTTAGTACTACTCATCGATATCATCGTGCTCCCTCTAGTTTGACGGCACTGTTACGAACAGATATTTTAAGGAGCTACATACTAGAGAAAAGAGCGCGGGTATAGTTAAGAAGTAACGAATAAAGGTAATGTAGGCGGATAATCTACGGTGCCTCAGCCTTCTTAAACCTTTTGCTGGACGCCATCCCCGCTCATTCATTCGACACCAGAGATCCATGTTTTCTTTCTGAGACTTCTCGAACTCAATGTATCGGTTTTATCCAGCTGGATACACCCGTACCCACAAATAAGTCTTTGTAAACCCGCTATTTTCCTAGGTTTATGGCCTAACCAAAGAGGATAACGGCAAGTTAAAGATAACTTCAACCGTATATATCTAGGTGGGCTTGAGTGAATTGTTCGGGGTTGTAAGGGTCGAGAGAAAGACCGGGAAGACCTTTCTATCGTTGATCCAGCCCAAAGGTGCTCTACGTCCGCCACTGTCGCCGATCGACTCCGCTGTCCGCTTAACCGAAGACAAACCACAAAACGGTGGAATAACGTAGAAACGATAGAAGCAATAGTTGTGAAAGCAGGAAAGAATAAACGAACAAGACCCTTGCTGGGCCAACGAAGAATTTACATATTCTGCTCGGTCTTGCATTTGCTCCGCTCACGAGTCCTATCTCACTTGCTTTCGAATCTTGGGTTTCTATTATACTGACTTGGCTTAAACACGCTTCTTGAAATCCTCGAGGCCAATCGTGATATGTTCAGATTGTATATAACCGTAGAAACACAAATCTTTTTGCTAGAAAACGATAGCAGTGGCCTGATTGTCTATGTAGGTGATATGTCGGCTTCCTCGTTGGTTGTCTGTAAGATCAGTGAAAACTCTTATGTGACCTGTATTGGGTTAGACGTACAGTGGTATTTAAGCAACGCGTTTATTAATCAGTCATCATCAATCTGTATGGGTTACTCAGTGCTAGAATGCATCCAATAAACGTATACCATCAGATCTTTGCGAATCGACTTCACAGGATCCGGCTTCCCTATCCGGACAGTTCGAAGTTACAAAGTAATCACCGATATATAAGAAAGTTGTGTCAAATACATCTTATACTTAATTGTTGTCGAACGATAACCTTCACTTTGCATGATCGGGAGCTACAGGTACATCAAGCTTACTGCACTAATACGTGTCCGCAAAGTAAGTCTGAATAAAAATGACGAGAGGAAAAAGACGTGACATAAGGCATCTGCATGGATTATAGAGAGCATTTTAAAAACTAAATTACGCCCGTGAAACGATCTATAATATATGATGGCAATATTGTCCGGATGATTATCATTATTATTAATATGAATATAATCATAGTTCTTCACGAATTTCGAAATGGGTCATTATTAATACTAACCTTTTACTGATTCGTCAGCCTCGCAAGTCGTGGCAATGTACTTTCGTGCTTCAATAATTACTTTGGCATGCTGGTCACGTTTTTCTGGAAGCGCAATGCAACGCTGTGTGTGAGTTAGAAGACACGCGACATTTCGGCGTAATTCAGCGCACCTCGCTACCAACTCAGGTACGGTTAGCTTCGTCACATCGCCGCCGTCCTTCGCTTGTAGCGTATGCAAGGTTGCCATGCAGAGCGTACCCTCGTCCGATGCACAGTTGTCGCCCGACGCTGAAAGTGCAACATTCGACCGCCAAAAACAGACAATCGTATAAAACATAGCGCCCCATACCATTTGACATAATAACATGGAAAAATTGCTCGACTAGTTCGATACGGAATCGCTATCTGGTACCAGGACCAGTTTTTGATAAGTGAAACTAGTGACATACACTGCTATCGCGCACAATTTCGCTACGTACGAAGCTACTCAAAATATCCTAAAATTATGACAGACTGGTTAATAAACAGGGTGTTCAGTATAGTTTGTTCTTTCTTTAGAAATGATCAATTAATTGATCCAAAAGAGAAGCTGAGGCCATTCCATTATTTGTTGGTTACGTCACAAAGCTCATACACTACATATCCAGTTAGCTTTGCGCAGGACTAGATCAGCTCAAACACTGCGGTCTACACACACGAAATTACCAGAGGCAGATATTGGCCCACTCTGAGTGTGCACCAGGTAAATCACAACGTACTCCATAAGAGGCCAACAGGGATTCAGTAACGGAATCGAGTACGAAATGCCGGCTTGAAACGCTGCTCGCGCTTTGAGCACCGACGATGGAATACCGCGACGGTCCATTTATTTGCTTCGCATTTAGGTCACTACGGTAGAACGGAAGTTGCGAATTGCACAACTTAGACATGCAACAAGGACATGTCATTTTCACTCCTTACGGGAATGACTAACGCGAGTAGAAGAGAAATTCGAATTTTTCGAAGACGACGCAGAAAGACAGACAGTTAAATTTGCACATGGATCCAGGACGTGCGCCCATAGGCCTGCGATTGGCCTCCTGTATCAGAACGGTACTAATAATAAGCGTCGCGCCAACTTCGCTGTTTACAGAGGTACGCCTACACACGTGATCTGCATACACATTTAAATGGTTGGGAACATTGTGTTCCGTCTCACGTGATATTTACTACTCTCCAATCGTTTTAGATATCGTAGATACTTAAATAACATATAGCTTAGATCAGCACCGTTTCTGCTGGGATATTTTAGCTGCGTTTCGCGTTTACGTTACCGTATTACGCGGCGGTTTCCCGCTTTGGCTGTTGGCCGCTTCAACAAAACGCTCTCGACGAGCAATCCTCAATGCCATTGATGTTACTTAGCACGAAATAGTAGTAATACCGTTACTAATCCACTCGCACTTCCTCATAGACTCGTCGAAGATAAAGAACATGGGGGTCAGGGGCGTAAGGGCGTATAATATCGGTTACGGCGCATGCGTATGCATACCATGTTGCAATATATCGCACTCAGTACGTTACTGCTTCCGGTAGAACAAGAACAGGTCGGCAACAAAATCCCAAGCAATCGAGATGGCGGCGAGGTCGGCTTCCTCACTGACAGTCTGAGGCGTCCAGTCAAGCAGCCAGCCAAGGAATAGTCGCAAAACTCATTAACAGGGTTGTGTTAACGGCCGAGGCCGATTCCATCGACCAACATCAAGCCGTCTCACGTCGATTTTCAACGCCACGGATGCCTCTTCCAAGAACCGTCTTTCTGCCTTTCCTCCATACTTTGGCCCTACAGAATATGGCTTAGGTTCAGAAATATTGCAGCGAGTGCTATTGTTTGGAGACACCACGGGTATCATCTCAGGAAATAACAGGTTCTCACTGCCACTATCATCACCCAGTCGCTCCTCTCGCAGGCGACATGACTGGAAACATTGGTACTGCTTATAATGTACCTCCACAGAGCCGTTTCACTGCCGCAAAGCCAACTTGAGCGTTGCTGTCGTAATTTCAGTCAACTATTGTAGTGTTGGTAATTGATAGGTTGCAGGAAGCAGAGTAACTTTGTATTAAGTCCATAAATATTGCGACATTTCTTTCTGGCAGGATATCTTTGAAGTTACATATCTCAGCGTTGTCATAATCAGCGCTGTCTCGGTGTCATTTAAAAGCCGAGGTTCGGTGTTACGAGATGTGTTAAAATCAAAAAGGGTATTTATTCTATGAGAGCGTCTAGAAGATACTTTCCAGAGAAAATAGTTATATTTTAGAATTTTATTAGGGCTTTGCCCAGGCCTACAAAAAAAAAATACGCTATTTATGGTACAGTTGTGTTATAGGAAGGAACAACGCAAAGACTGGTTTGTCATTTTTCTTCTGGAAATTTCGATGTGAAGAGCGCTCTTTAGTCGATCAATTATGGGATAAATTCATTCAACTATCGTGAAGGTTGGGTAAAGCTTACACGTGAGGAACTATAATATCGCCAAAAAAAAAAATTAAGACACCGACAGTTTTGGCTGTCTGGCTAGAAAAAGCTTGACATTTGGATACTGCACGAATTGACGCAAAAGAGTTTACTCTGTCATATTTTGATTTACGAAGCTCCACAGAAATATAACGGAATTGACCCATTTCTGAAGTGGTTGAACACGGGTCGTAAGAAATGGATCATACACGACAACAGTGCACAAACAAAAAAAAATGCGTCCCACAATCTAGTAAAACTATTGATTCGGGCCTCTACTGCTAGCTAACAGCTAGCAAATGTGCAACAAGCCAGTGAAAAAATCGACCGGAACCAGTAGATACAAAAGGCATCGTCTTCCACCATAGTAACGTCGGACCGTATACATTTTATCTGCCCGGCAAGAATTGAGAGATTTCGGATCATAACATCGTTATACGATCGCTGTATCGATCTCTGCGGAACCCTCTTATTGGTGTTAATTCAATTTCAATAGAAGGATGCAAAAAATTGTGACAATTTTTCATTCAGTTCTACAGTTGTGCCGCTATGGTAGAGCAGAAAAATGGCAGAAGGCCATCGATCAGAAAGACGCATATGTCATCTAGTGATATTAATTTTAAACGCAAGAAAAGTTTCAACTTCGTCTTGACAGTCAACACATCTTCCACGGCCTAATAAAGGCCCATATTTAATAGAATACTTGAAGAGCCGTCTTATTTGTAGATTTTTCGTACACCTGGCAGAGATTTGGCCTTAGCAGATGTTCTGTGCGTGACGCATGTGAGGGCACGATTTGAATTTGTTAATCGATGTTGGTTAAATAATAGGTCGAGATTTAGTTGTGTTCCAATAGATGCCGTCATATTGTAGAAAACGTTTTTCTGTTACAAATGCGCTGTTGTTTATGCTAGATAGTATAGGGTTCATATTGATATGCCAACGCTGAATCTGCAACTCGATTGCCTAGCGATTTTTGGTACACTTGGCTTAAAGTGATCAGAGCAGTGCCTAACCTATTGGCTTCTGAAGGGGCTAAAGAGAATGATATATGTCAGTGTCATGATTATTTCTATCGCCAATTCAAGCAGTACTTTTTCATAATAGAAGGTCTGCTCTGAGGAGAGGGCTGCATCCCTTGTAATGCCGTCTCCGCTTTGTCGCTGATTTGTTGTTTTCTTCCTGATTGGTTTTCTCGTTTTGCCAATTTGAGTAGGGCACCATCCTTATCTAGATGTGAATGGTTCATTTAATAGTATGCCTTTTATAATAATTCCTTATTTACGAATACGCCGTTTTCAACCGCGCCAATCGCTACTCGATTTGAAATAAAAATCAACATGAAACATTCTTTGAAAGGGTATTTCAGTCGAACTACAAGAAACGTCTCTTTTACCGAAGCTTATGGTACAGTCCATTTGGACACAGAAAGTATTACATTCGTCTCCGCTCCTGCCGAATGGGCTTCGCGACCACGATCAATGGAAAACGGAAGTTTTTCCTAGAAAATCAAATGCACACGAATAGAAAAGCGGTATTCACCTCGGATCAATGTTTAATCGCTTGACATTTAGCTGAAGGTCGACAGGGCACTATTACTTACAGTAGCTGTCTCTAACTCGTCGTGATGACCGTCCGGTTTTCCACATTGCTACGCTGTTTGTTTACTCCCCTCACTACACATACGGCCGCCGCCAATGCCCCATTCTATGGAAACAGCCGTTGAGGAGAGAGGGAGGGGAGTGGGTCGGTGAAGGTTTCGAGGTCAAGAAAGGCAAGACGCAAGCGGCTGACTGTTAAACAAGTGCTTCTGTAGTAAAGAAGTAACCCTGCCCATTACTCTGTTGTTTGGTCCCTGAATTCCGTCTGTTCGTTTGTACGGAAGAAATGCGATAAGCGAGTGGGTCGATTACCTTCTTTCCTGGGCAGTAGCCGGTTCGTTGGCCGAGTCTATACTTGATTGCTTTCTTCTGTTCAGCTTTCGTCTAAACTCTTCTGTTTTTCTTTAGCTTCAGTTGTAGTTTCTCTTCGCACGCTAGTCCCATTTTACCCATATCGTCTCGCTGATGCCCTTTCAGTGTTTTTTTCTACCACCGGCACCAACAGTTGCTACAGTCATCGACTGACGCGACGAGCTCAGCCGCCGCACCGATTAGTAGCTCCTTTTTGCTACAGGTTCATCACCTGCTCGTAAAGGCTCTGGATAGAAGCTTATATTCGCTCTGCTTAGTCCATCGCCCCTTCTATCTGTACTTAGCTAAGGTCCCGGAAAATTTTCTGGCTCATTATCGGACTGGATCCGACTGCTGTTCTGAGACGACGAAAAGGCATTGCAGCTAGCCAGAAAGCCAGTTTTCAGCTCACTTTTTGAGAACCGGGAGCCCTGATGAGTCCCGTATACGCATAAACCTTATTACACACACGACTGCTTTACTTCACACACCAAGGCAGTGTCTGTGTCTGTGTCAGCTAGAAACAGTCGTTCGTCTGCGCGTATTTGGTGTTATTTCTCTCTTTTGCTAGTCTTGTTCGAAAAACACAAGGGTCTGTGGCGCGTTGCCTAAATACAAGCTGATATCACGTATGAATAGCAATTGCGAATTTATTTTTCAGCCAACCACATCCAAATATTCAAATCTGCGATACTCGCTACTATTGACACCTTCCGCTTTCTGAGGAAAATTCAAATTCTAGATCATAATTACTTCACCTTTTACACCCTTATCTGCTTCATTAGTGGTAGGACATTTATTGTGACATTCGCTTAGATTGAATTGCTAGCGCTAGAGAAGTTGGCGTAGCCTATGTTCAGACAGGCGCCTACAGATATAGACGAAGATCGCATATAACACATAAGGCCAAATTTAGAATGTTACACCGACTCGTACTTGCAAAAAATTCTGTTTACCCTATACTTTATTGTATCTATTTACCTGCAGGCGACCGCGACTAGCGATCTACCCGAATTGTAATGGCAAACGGAGGCTTACCACTGAAGACATCGGTTCTACGCTTTACGTTTGTAGTGATAGGACCTAGACCGATGAATAGCTCTACGCTGCTAGATTGTGGCTAGATGAATGAGCCACAGGTACTAGCCAGCGCAAACTTAGAAAAGACAACTTATTTCGTCCTCTGTCGGGACTCCGCAGTCGGCCGCTGCCCATCGACACCGTCGCCCCTCTGCGATTGGCCGCACTATCTGTCGAGTCTTGGAAGTAGAATCATCTAAAGATTCGGGAGGTCTCTAGCTGCTACCGCTTCTCTGCTAAACTCATTTGTTCTCCCAGTAGTTTAGGCTTTTTGCTGTGAAGACTTCCGTCCAGCAACCAATATAGCTTGACTGAGATCAGCAAAAGGCAATGGAACAGGTCGTCGGGGAGGGATTCTTCGGGGAGAAATCATTAAAACTTTTTCTCTATTTGATCCCCGACGGACCCATACACGCACACACACACATACTCATAGGGACCCTCTCGTACCCAGACATACGAACAGTTCATATGATGTCGCCCAAAGTCGAACACACAAGGCAGTCACGCCTGTTTCTGCCTGACGGTTGTCTTCTACTTGCTACTTCAACAATCTCGATCTTTTATTCTCCCGTAGATCCCGTCCAGCTTCTGGTATCGCGTGGTTTCGTTAAAATAAGGTCCTCTCGTCTGTCAACACTGTTAAACATAAATTTCGGAGGACGACGTCTTAAATAGCTTCATCCGTTTTCGCCTCCTGCTCGCCGTCTCGCTGTCCTTCTCGACGTCAGCGCAACGTCTGTCTGTCGTCGTTTAGTGGGTTCATCTAACTAGCATAGTTCCGAAGGGTCAGGGACATCGTGCGATAGTGGAGAACCGGCAGCAGTAGCAACGAAAAGGCAAATAAAGACGGGCAAGATAAAGGTCGAGAAATATAGTTAAACCGAGCGCATGCCCAAAAAGACTGCGATATTTCAAATATGTGCTCAACATAAATCCTTCGTCGTTCACAATTTTTCTATCCAGAATAGATATCCATCATGAATAGAGATAAGGAGATAAAGGGATCATGTATGAAACCTTAATCTTTTTCCGTCCCTGGTGGCGATCGCGGCAGTGCTGCCGCATTCGCCACTAGTCTGCTACCAAAGAAAAAACAGGCAGTCACCCATTTAGCGGTCAGAATTGCTACCGTTGTTGCGTTCGAAGATTTCTCGCGCTTCGTTCATGCAATTTTGACGATGCACACTAGCACTTCGTTTACTATCTTGACGATGATCAACCTCCAAGGGTGAGAGGAGGCGGCAGCGGCTAAAGGGCAGGGGTAGCAGAACGGTGAAGCGCAATCTGTTTCTAGTGGAATGGGCATCGTGAGCCCTGCTGAATACGGTAACACATTCTGTTACTTGGCTTTATTCGGTTTACAGTTTTTACGTCTGACGTGCAAAATCGCCTGAATTGTCTAGTTGCCAAAGGAGTTTAGCGGGCCGCTAACCGAGCTCCGCAAGCAGCTTCCTTTGCCGCTATCGTTTTGTGTCGACGCACGATCTATTTCGCTGTTCTACTGCCAGCAGTTTGCCTCTTTGTAGATCTCTGTTTCGTCTAACTCTTTATCCTGTCGAGGCCGTACGGATGATTGGACAAGCGTACATATAAACGTCGCCTCGGGCGAATCTCCTTGCCAGCAACACATGCGCGAAGGCCGCACTTGAGAGAAGCAGTTTTTTTGTCTTGTATCGTCCTCTTGCAACGCCTCGTGATCACGTTGCTTTTTCCAAAATCCATGTTTCTATAAACGCATGGTTTTGCTGTAACCCTACCATTCCCTTTTCTTCCTTCACTTTGCCACTGTCACTTTGTAACGCTTTCACTTTCATTCATAGCGGAAGCCGTATGCCATGACGAAATGAACTAATACATGTGCGGAATATGAACCAGTTCGTAGGATATACACTTCTTCTTCCTCTCCTGGTATTGCCACCACCATTGCTTCGGTGCTCCTGGGCTTAACCGTGGCGTTGCGGGTGCCGCCATAGCGGCAGGCAATTCAGTTTAGTTTAGTGGATAACGAATTTACCTTTTAATATTAGGGACACGTTTCGGTCCAGGTTCGAACCCAGGTATACACAGACTTCGTTTCATGCTGGGAGCAACACCAGGCATAAAACCCGAAACATAGAGGCAATTCAGTCAGTCAGCGCATGTCTTCGAAGGGCTCGCCAACCAGTGCACTTGCCGCCCGGTCCGTTAGAGCGTAACAAGTAGCCGATATTGGTACTTGTAGCGGAGAGCAGGCGCTCCATCAGGCCAGCAGCAGTGACATATAAGTTAACTACGTAGACCCCGCCTACTGGAATGAGTGCGACTATTACTGCTATTGCTACGATGTCCACCATTGCTGCGACTAGTCGACTACAAAAACAAGCTTAGATATCGTAGCGGGTTCCTGGCGATCCCCCTGTTGGCTACTATCCATCGTTTCCGCTCTATGCGATAATACTAGAGTAGAACTGGGTGGAGGGCGAAACTGCGTCGGTGGCTCGCTAACCTACGCAGAAAGCTGTTTTCTCGACCTGACCGTAGCACAGCGAAATATTGAGCCGTCGCTTGTTGATCAACGATACGAGATACTTAGACACGCTGAATAGAATTAGCCCGCGGTAAATGCAACGGTGCAGCATCGGCAATAGCAGCAGCAGTTCTTCAACGATCCGCTTCTCGGTCGTTTGTGTTAGTACCAGCTGTGGCTGAAAAGCGATTTAGACTCAGTTTTATTAATGGCTCAAGAACCATGTCATTGGCAAGCCTACTTCTTCCGCTTGTTCTAAACGCGTTTGAAGCCTTTTCTCTGTCCCCACATCCGATACGAACTCTGGAGCATCAACCAGCTAACTAGCTAGCTATGCCAGCTATTCCATCATCGAAACCGTCCCAGCAACGTCCTACTCCTGCTGCTGTATTGAGCCGTCCCAGTCGACGGCCTATCTTGTCGAGTTTATCCGCTACCATTGGCTTATTCAATCCTAACTACACGAGGAAAAATTTAGCTCCTCACTTCTCGGAACGCGCTTTGGCTAGCTTCAGACTCTATTCGGTCTGGGCCCTTGACGCACTACCATTGCGACCCCGTGTCGTCTGTTTCTCTCATTCAAGCACAGATCCTTTTCAGAGTAAATTATTAATATAAACTAGTAACCTACCTATCAAGCTACGTTCGTACCTTTACCCGTTTCTCCCCTCAATGCCTGGCCAATTTTGTCGAGGCCTCTCCGCTTGACAAGGCTGTTAGCTCAGATGAAGTTGTCGCGGGAGACTGACTGCGGTAAGTACGCGAATGAATGAAGTCTTGGAATGACGACAACGGTGGCAGTTTTAAGTCTGCGATCGCAGGAGCTCAGAGCGACCGGCGTGTAGACTGCACCACAGTACGTTTATGTCTCGATGCTATACAAGCTTCAACAGCTAGCCGTCGCTATGCGTCCTCTTCTTCCCGTAAACGGATGTCTATCCTTCCAGTTAGCTGAACGAATCTAAGAGTGATCTGAGGCTTCGACTACTAATCTGGGCCGGCACTGAGTAAGGTTTGATTTTAAGATGGGACCGCACTAGAACGAACTGCAGGCATTGCTAGTGGTAGTGTCTGTAGAAGAAAACGCCCCTGAAGGAGACGACGTTCCACCGTTTCCCCACTCATACAGTAAGAGCAAAGCAAGCGACGGAAGGGAATTAGACCGAAATGAAGGGGAAAGAACAGGATGCGGTTTAGAAGCGAATTCTGGGGCATATTGCCCGTCTTTTCGGGGGAGAAAGAGACTTCGTAAAGGGGGTGACAAGGAAAGCCTAACGCTGGCCCCGCCGCTGCAACTGACTGAGAGCTTCAACATAGCCATACGTCCAGCACTAGCAGCAGCCGCTCTTTTCCGCGGCTGGTAATACCGCAGCACAGAGCTGATTTAAAATGCTAAACACTAAGGTTTCTCTTCGCTGCGTGGCCTGTTTGCGGCGGCTACCGCAGACCGAGTAGCATCAGAAGTGTGGCAAATAACATCTAGAACATCGAGCGCGTACGAAAGCTAGAACGACACAAACGATAGAGTATGCAACGGGACGGACCGGTGAAAAGCAGGAGATCCCTGAGAACTCGGGCTAATAGAAGAGGCAGCCGAGAGAAACACACTTGGGACACGACGAAGCCACAAAGCAACTCTTGTACTCACCAGCAGCAGTGCATCACCATCGCGTGCCGGCCACACGGCTATCATCAGCTGACGTCGGTGGCGACTCCTAACGACGCTCAACTTAATTGTGCAAACGGCCATTCTGCTTCACCTGCTAAACGGCGTTCAACTCGTCCGAACGTTTACGGCATCGGAAGCCAGAGTCTTTACGCAAAGCCACTTAAACAGCCCGTTAGGCAAGTCAAGCACGCCAGATTTCATTGGTGTTCTGTTACAGTATAGCCATTAGATGCTTCGCCTGTTTGTACCCAGACTTCATTGCAGGAAGCCTATCTAGCTATGCTAGCTATTAGGTTGCTGGTAAGCATTAACCTGATTATCATCGGCCAGCCGAGCATAGACGGCTAAAGCATCTCGGTCTCCCGTCGACCGTGGCTAAATGGCTCGTTTCTTACCCCACCTAATAAATGTCGGGGTTGGAAACGGCGGCTATGTGTGGCATTTTTTAGTACTTTTTGCAAACCAGCTGTGATAAGAAGCCGAGAGAAAAGTTACAAGGTGTTAATAACGCCGCACAGATGAGACCAGACACGTCGAGTTAGCCGATGCAAATAGGAATCTGTAGCCATCACGACTTCTCCTTGTCTATCCATTTCAGTGGCAGGTTAGCTACTATGTATGACTTGGATAAACAAGGCTGAGCGAGCGTATCCATGTCAATTGATTCACGATTGATACCGTGTGTTAAAGGAAAAATTCTAAGACTTGTTTTATAGATGAAGAACGTGAATACATGGCACTCTTATTTGATCAAATATCTCGGCTTTAATATACATCCATTTTGAAATTAGACGATCTATCTGATAGGAAGTTTTTCAACGACACGTTAACAACTTGTACTATTTATTATGCAGTTTCCAACCCATTAAAAGACAATCAACAACTGCCATACAGCGTTGTTCTGTACAACAATGCTCCGCTATCATCATAGTCTTATTAAAAAAGCATATATTAAAAATCGTAGGGGATCTATCGTAGTAGTAATTACATACAAAAGTAGATCGAAACCGATCATGATAAGCAGACAGTCAATGAAATGCTGGGAACTGCAGAAACGATGCAAAGAAGCTAACACTCTGTATATATTAGATTACAAGGTGATCGTTGTGACAAAGCATCGTTCCGAGAAAATGACTATCCGAATGTGACGACAAGGAAAGCATCAATCACGAACAGGCCTATTGAATGCCTCAAAGGTACGGAGGCGAGTACGGCCAGGCAGCGCCTTGCACGATTGAATAATAGGCCGATGTTCCTCTACTCCGAGGGGATTGCGAAGGAATTCTCTCGTTTAGATTTCCGGTTTTTTACGTTTCCCAAAGTACGCCATCGCCGCTACTTCTTCCCCAGTATGGTCGGTAGTATAAACAGTGCGCACATCAAATGCGTCTCCGGAAATCCTCTACCGTGATTGACTCCAGTCATTTCGAGTTCCGGGCCGCATCTAGCCACTTCAGGCCTGATGTGTTGTTGCTGTAAAAAAAGGACTCGCGTATTGCTATTTTTGTACTATTGAATATTGCCTTCGTTCTACTCTACCTGGGAACCGATTGTTCTTGAACCATCGAATTACCCACAATACAGCGTCAAGTCAACACCGGCTGCCGTTGCGTACTTAGCTATCGATTACGTACAGTGTGATCAGTTAAAGACTTAAGTAAGCGAACGCAAAAACCCCTACACAGTGTCACCCGATGTGGCACGGGCAGTTCTGACCACGGCGATTGCCCTGGCACTTACATACAAGGCGTGCTCCTCTATACGCGATAATTTATTGAACGAGATAGGTAATACATAAAAGAATAACATGGCGGGTCAATATTTTCATCTTTCCTTTATGCAGCTTTGTTTTTTACGTTACAATTTAGGTTGCTGTTTGAGACCCAACTACATCACATAGTCGTACACTACATGTTCTAAACTTTAGTTGATGCAGTAAATCGGTGAGCACAAATGAGTTACATCTGAGCATGATAGCTGCCTGAACCACGCCCTAAAAGATTGAAAACACATAAAAAAAAGACCGTTACTGCATGAGCACTAGAAAAGGAAGTCTGTCAATAATAGCTCTGTGATTGGATATCTTTTTCACGTCAAACCTAGCGCCCTACGCATCATTCAATAAACCGCTGCTATTTTGCAGTTCTTGTTCACTGCATTCTGCCTATCACGTTATGCGGGCGATTTGGGACCGTAAATCGTCCCGCGTTTCGGCCGTAGACCATCTAAATAGGATCACAGGTTATGGGCACCCTAGTAGAGACCAGACTTCCTTTTTATAAAGTGCCATTTTCTTTTTCTAAAGGCGACGCGTAGCTTGTTGCTATGACATCGTATAAAGTTGACTCAATATGAATGATATCACTCGAACCTTGCACTGTTAGAGCGCGTTCCTTCCTTTGTAGCTGAGTCCCGTGTCGCTGCGGGCAAACACCGCCCACATGCCCCATGGCAACTAAGCGCAATTGCCGCCACAACTCTTGGCTGACGCATCCTACGCACGTAGCCGTTAACGACAACGAACAACATTTTAACAATAAAAAAATTAGGCCGTGTTATTCCTGAGAAGTCCCTGGCTAACCCCGACAACAGCAGCGGATTCGCTGGCAAAAGAACCTCCCCGCCACTCTGAAATGCTTGAAAAGGCGTGCGATACGTCGCACGCCAGCAGAGTGCCACCGGACTACTGGTGATTTTATCCCATCACTCAAGCTCCGGCAACACCTGGTTTTTTCGCAGCGTTCCATGGCTTGAGCCGCTTGAACCTTTCGGAGATTTTCTCGCGGTCGGTAGCAAAGCGATGATACCCATCCGATGGAATGCGTCTCGCCTGCGTTTTTCTACTTCCCGGTTTTATCTTTTCCCTTCTCTCCTTCATGTTTCGCGAACGATTCAGCTCAACACCAAATCGACCAACTTTAACGGAAGCGTTTAAATGTTCTAAACTGGCAGTAGGTCGAATGGCATGGTAAGGGACGGAACAGGAAAGAGAGGCGAAAATGTTAATAAGGACAGGCTTGCAATCTGCCACTAAGTCAGTGCTGCACGAAGCCAGTAAACCAAGGTCTCACTTTCTCCTGTGAGCGGATTCAATTTTCGACCCTTTTTTTCCATCAAAGCAGAACAGAACGGAGTAATCTGCAGCTGTATCATCTGTTTTTCTTCGTTGTGGTAGGAGCATTTCACACTCCTGTTCATTTATTGAATGCGACAGAAAAAAGGTAGAACTAAAAAAGCCAAACAGCGCCAAACTGTGCGCTAAGCTAACGGCAAGCGGCAGCAGTAGCAGCTCCGAAACTTACTACCCTATGTGTGCAGAGGCAACTTTGTTAACAATATTCAAGTCCACGACCTTGCCCTTACCCCCATTGCCGTCGCCCCGCAACCTGGCCAATTAGCTTGTTTTGACACCAACCGTACCGTCAAACTGTTGTCAAAGTTCCGCGAAAGCTGTGCAGTTGTGTTCTACTGTTACAGAGAGCTACGAATATGCCCTCTCTTCTTAAACAAAATGACGGACTAACGGCAAGGTACTAATGCCATGTTTGTAACGAAACTGCGATCGTTTCCTCCTCTTCTGCCGCTCATAAAAAGTATAAGAGCACGAACGAGGTTTCAGTTGCTTAGTTATAGAAAAAAACTTAACTATGGCTTTCGGTTGCGACCGAAACTTCGCAGCACCGGTCTGAGCTGCGATCCGAAAAACAACGAGCTCTGATTGGCAAGGCTCAGTCAATGTTTAAATTCGTTGCTGTCAATTTTTATCATTTCAAAAATGTCTATGCACAGATGGAGAGCTGACAGAACGTTATTTAGAAAAACCTATTTTGCAATTATGTCTATACCTGTAACGTCGCAGTACGTCGGGTCTCAATGTCGCAGCACAAATGTATGGACTGGATATATTATTATCGATACGAGAGCACATGTTTCGTCATTCTCGCTGAGAAGTTCAGCGAGCGTTGTGTTCTATTATGTATATAGATAGTAGTACATCAAATGTTATCGAATACGTGTGAGCCATTATTTTCTTGATGCATGATTGTAATGTTTCTTTAACTACTATGCAACTACCTATAAATTATACAATTTCTTCGATACATATGCAATGTACATGGAAGTACTCGGTACCATCGAAACGATGCAAAATATGAATGGGACATTTGATCAGGAGAAAATTTTCCTTGTCTTTCCATTATTTCAATCTTATGTTAAGCAGAACGAAGTTACGTGATTAGCGGGTTTTCTTGGTACCTTGTCCCCATGGTAGCACGGTGTTTGTCTACTCAAATTAAAAACAGGCGCAGTGGTCTAGATTCGAATCCGGGCGTAGATATGTTTTGTTTCAAGAAAAGAGCCCCCCCCCCCCCCCCGTCTTGAGTAATGTCCAATGGCTCAAGCACCGGACTAAGGCATGAAAAGAATTTTGATTTCTTAAGATATTTGTCTCTTTTCGCGCGCCTAGCCACATAAGCCATTACCGGCAGGAAATCAAAGCCTGAAGAGGAAAACCCTAAGAACTCGAGGAAACCCTGTTGACTCCTGCTGAGACCATGCTTCTGTACCGCTATCTTCGAAGCCGCTAGTTCGACTATGTATTATTGCGGCAGTAGGGAGGGCAGTAGTGCTGACACATCGCTACTGAGTTGAAATACAAGATGGCGGCAGAAGGACATTACAAGTTGAGGAAGGCCTCGAAAGTGGGTTGACGCCAGTGACTCAAGTCAGACCCGTTCCAAATCACAACCAGCGACCGCACCGGGCCGTCTTTTCGCACGCGGGCCACGGAAAGGAGACAGAGGGATGTGCAGCTGTCGCAAATGCGGCTAGGAACTGGATAGATTTTGGCCAGTGCTCCGATAGCAATACCCCCTGTTTTACTGATAAAGGAAGATGGTCCATCTCTCTCTCTCTGTCTTTTGCCTTATCGCCACAAATACTCGCCGAAATCTAGCATCCGCAGCGGGCTGACAGGGTAGGCAGCCAGTGAGTCCACAAAGAAAATTACTCTAGCCGTTCTGTAGTAGTATCATTACCAGGACCACAGTCTTCATTACAGCTAAAACACACACACACACACATTCACTCCAACCTTTAGCTAGCGCCCAGTGCAACCACCAAAGCTGCTTTGTCTATGGTATGGTATAGCCCCCCAGCCCTCAATGTCTGCTTTCTGCTGAGTGACCGCCGCCGGACTGCGTGGGCGATTCGTAAGTGTGCGTGACTTTTTGCTTACGCCTAACTCACAGGAGGGCAGCACGGCTGAAGGGCACATAGAAAGTGATCTATACTGCAGTGTGGATGTGAGTTTGTGCAGTGAGATCGGCTCGCAATCGGCCAGGCCGGTCCCTTTGGCTTTTCCAGATAAAAATAATACTCGTTGTGATGCAACTATCTCAACTGGTACTATTGTCTATTTCCTCTGTTCAAATACTGTTTCTCGTACTGAAGATGGATGGAGAACGAGTGTGTTACGGGGAAGTGCCGCATCACGAAGGCGAATGATCACGAGGTCTAGGCACAAGCGATTTAGTCGGATAAAACGTTGTAGGACTGTAGGAGTAGACTTTGATATGGTCGGACTTTTCCTTTGATCATCTTGCTGACTTAGTCCTTCTTTTGGCAGCTGGCTGGCAGCACAGCTTGCTAAAAGAGAGGCCAGGGACAACTACAAATAACTCGAAATAAAATGGCGTTTCGTAGGATCCTTTTGCAACAATTTCACGCAACGTTATAATTGAAACGTGACGGCTGATTACTAAACGATCTGAAGAAATCTCAATATTCGCAGATCACCAAGAATTGGAGAGGAAATACCTCTGGCTAAAATGTTTTCTATGGATAATTCAATGGGGTAAGTTTGTTACTAAACTGACATAAAAGGATATAAGAATTCGGAAACAAAAGGTGTTTTGCAGTCCCTATTCAGGATTGACTTTACGCATTACTTTAGGATACATCAACTCTACACATATATTTTTCTCTTCTTCAACCGCGATTAGGTATTGAAGTAATCTTTCATTGTTGTGAAGCGTTCATTGGCAGGATGTCATACTGCGATAAAATTATACTATATACTGCAATCTATGGTTGGATACAAACACAAGCTGCTTTCCTCGATGGTGAAAGGAAGCTTTTAATTTCGACCTGTGATCCGTCTACGAATGCGGCTTTGGTAACAATGCCTTTATGTTTATTATCTCTAGGAATCTCCAAACATAGACTTATATGCTCGCAAAGACCTAAACTCGCAAAAGCTGGCAGAAGTTAACTACTGGCGGGATGACCTTGAATAAATTCGGTTAGTACTAAGCGGAACCAGGCGTTAGACTAAAGGATTTGAGAAACATAAATGATGCATTTATTTATATAGTGAGAAAGTTGTGCTCACTTTTCTAACTTGTCACTTAGTTTGTTACGCTTTGCTGGTAACAAACAACATTAAATATTCCGTTTAAACAATGGTGGAAGATTAGTTCGTAAAGCGTGTATAATGGCTAATTTGTTGTGACTCTTGCTCGTTTAATCTGAGAAAACATTTACTTTTTTAAGGAGGACAATTCTTCCTGATCCCTTAATAGTGGACTACCAGATGCCCCCGTTAAACTTAGCATAAAACCCAAGAAACAACGCACAGAAACACAGTAGTATCGTAAAAAAAAAAATAACCAGCTCTGCATGTGCTACATGACACGCGTTGTAGCAACGAATTGACTTGCGGCTCACAAACTAAACACCAGCAGTCAACGAGCAGATTACGATGGCTTGTAAGTCCTCAGCTGAATTTACCGCTACTTTCCACATTTGACAATCTATCGAGCTCAGTAACAGTATAGCACGAATACGGGACGAAACAGCGCATCAAACAGAAACAGGACATTTGGCGAGAATGCACAAAATAAACACGCCAACAGAGTTAAGCGCACACCCGTTCTAGAAACTCTGTCTTGTCACGTGACTTCGTGGACGGTGCCTAATGTCCATAGACGGCGCGGTCTGGGCAACCCCCGGCACCAGCGTAGGTCCCACCATCTCCCTTCTGGATCCAGTGACAGGGTGCTGCTACGACCGAGGGGCTGTCTGTTTTCTGGAAGCATACCGCAGTAAAGTTAACCATTTCGAAATGTATGAGAAGGTTTAGAGCGCTAGTATTTCAGGTTAGGTTGGAAAGGCGGATGAAGAAGACACGTTGTTTGAGCAGTTACTCTGTCAGAAGCGTCTCATCCCTGGCAACAACTTCGGAAGTTATCGGTCAGCAGCTAAGCCGGCGATAGTTGCTCTTTTGAGAATTGGCTGCACACTGATGAAAAACGAACCGTGGCGATATCAGCAGCTATGGTATTATACTTGGCCGGGAATATCTGCACTAAGCGGCGGAAGGACGAAACTAGCCAGTGAGCTAGTCAAGAAGATCGGCAGCAGCTGGATAGCAGGAGGAAGACATTGTTCGCATCCGGGAAGACCCGACAGAAGAACCGAACAAACAGCCCGACAAGGATTGAGCGCATGAAGCCGCTACTCGAGGAGACACTGACGAGACCAACAAAAAATACGACGAAGAAAGCCAAGGATGAAGATCAAGCAACGTCAGAAAACGCAATACAAACGAACGGCACAAGAACGAAGGAGGGTCGCTGGTGGACTGGCAGTCCGAAGGCCACGCGTCACTTGAAGAACAAATAGAGCCTGCTCCCGTCAACCTTCATCAATTTGGCCTGCCAAGAACGTTCCAAATTTGTAATTGCTCATCTACTCTAAAACCACATTTCCTATCTACAAGGTGTACGTAAGGTGATGTTATTTAGAACAAAAAGAAACGAGTTCAGTCGAACTAGTCGTCACCTAGAAAGCCATTTCGAGCGTGACACCATAGAACAAATTTTCATTTAGCCTAAAATAGACTTATTCAGCCAAAGCCTTATATATATATATATATATATATATATATATATATATATATTTTCGAAAGAAAGCTCAGTCACCTGTGTTATTCCTCAGAGCCAGGTGACTGTCGACATCCTTCAATTAGTCTTAGTGGTATTAACGTTTATTACACGCTTGTTTCGACATGTGATACTACTTGTAATTAATTGACCATAATCGGGTCAATGGTTGAAATTTAAGGAGAACGCATCCCTTAATTGATACATATGTGCAGCAGACAGCTCAAGAGCATCATCATTTAGTAGCTATACACCCTCTGCACATGACCAAGTTTTCTAAACATAGACGTAAAAACTTCAGGGGATACCCAAGTTTGGTCGTCTGTGGCACAAAGGGCTGCGATGTCAAACTTTGTCTGTAAGAACAGATTGGAAAAGATTGCCCGCAAAATACGCAGCCATTTCAATCTCCGTTTCTTTCACTACTTTTTACAATAACAACGTCAACATATTGTTGTTCTAATTATATACACACACACCCCCTTGGGCGATATTTAAGACGATCGGCAAGATCCTACGGTCCAAACATGTCTGCAGCATAAACTAGATGGGGTGTACATTTTGTTAGTTACACCCTCGTAATTCTAGTGCTATTCAGGCCAATCCAAATCGGCTTTGTTATTTCTACACACAATTCATCGCCGAAGATTTGCAGTGGACGACGCATAGAGATCTAGAAGTAGCATTCTCGCCTTCGTATTACGAAATCTCACCCTTACCTATGAAGTCAAAGTGGTGAACTCGTGAAGGAAAAGATAGCTACAACTACCTACTATACATAGCTTATCACCCCTATTATATCGAGGTGTTATTTGCAAGTATGTGCTTGCAGTTCCGACTCCAGAAAGGTTGGCAATTTACGAGTGATTTTGCCTGACGCTCGCCGATTTGATCATTTTCTCATGACTTTATGTATTGATACGGCTCGACTTATTCACAACGCTCTCCGTAACGATGTTCTCCGTTACGTGCATGTTGTCAGATGACAGACGGAGCACGCTTTTTGTACAGCGCATGAGACAACTGCGACGCAAATATGTACGTGTTACTTTTTCTTTGTGGTCGTCAGTGGATTCATTCCCGCGTCCGGCTTCGGGGGAAGCACTTGATGTACATACACATAGTATCACTTCTACATGCGCTCTATACACCTTATACGGGCTGGGCAACGATGATTTCTTCGGATTACGTGCGTCAACTCTTCGCGGGAGTACGAAATTGCTGCTTGGGTCGTTAAATCGATTGACTCACGCTGTCGCTCTGCTGATAATATCGATACGACGAGGTAGAACTTGGACTAAACACGAAGAGAACTGGAGACTGAAGACGGTGCGTTCGTCAAGATGTCGCTGCTTTTCAGCTTTAGTTCACGTTATCAATCACGATTGTTCGAACCTCCTCCTTCTGCTTCTCTTTCGCTATTGCCAACCAAAGCCTGATTTTCTGTTGTCGTTCTTACCTTCCTTGTCTGCACACCCGGAAGCCCCTGCGATCGCCCTACTTGTCCGGCTGCCTGCCTGCGCGACCACGACCACGCCGGTCCATCGATCACACACAAATTAACTTTTCTTCTTTTCGACACTCCTTGGGCGGCCGGTCCGCAGGAACTCTCCCCATTGTGTCTGAATGTGCGTTCAACGGAACATGCACAGCCAAGATGGTCCCGGTGGAAGAAAAGGGTAATCTGTAACAGGGGTAGCTGACGCTGTACAAGCGGGAGCAGCAGCACCATTAGCTGAAACCATTAGCCGTCTGTCGGTTCACGGGTCCGGTCAGTCCCACGCGCGAGCAGTTGAAGGTCAGAAAAATCTTTTAGCAACTCGCGACTATACGATAGCGAGTTCCGCCAAGTGTTGAAGTCTCACTCAACCTTTTCTTCTCTCTGCCGATCTCAATTTCTCATTCATCACTTGTGCGTCGTTTAGTTGAGGCGAAGATACCGAAAACGGCGTTGAGGCGTTCGTTTGAGGGAGTTAATTTACTATGTAGGTAGGTATACGAGTATGTTTCCTAGATTCTGCCTGCAGACACTAGGAGAGCTATAACTTGCAATAGCAATTGCATTATATCGCCTACCATGGCTTCTGAAACTTCTAATGAAGCACCACTATTCGGGACTTTCACCCTTGTCATCATCACTGCAGCACCATTATAATCCGTGGTGCAACAAAACAATAAGCGCTGTTTGTGCTGAGCCCCATTTTCAGATCACCTGAATCTAATTACAATAGCGGATTAATTATGCTCTTAAATGTCTGCCTTAATGGGGATCTATGTGAATTTTTAAGAGGAGTAATATCACACATGTTGTCCGCTTCGACTCAGCGGCACTTGTTTTAATTACCGATTTAATTCCATTCGTAGCAGTCTTCATCTCACCGACCAACAGCTTGACGACCGATTGTCAGGCTATCGACGACTGACGTATAGACATTGCTAGACGCGATCGGTTATGTTATGGATCGAACGACGTTATTATGGTCTGTCCCAACACTCTTTCTTCATTGCTACTCACGTGCCTCGGTTCTCGACGGAAGCAAAAGCAACGGGCTCGATGCCGGAAGTCACCAGTCTTCCATTGTATTCTTCGTATTTGGTCGTCGAACCATCGCCGTTGGCTTAGTTCCGCTTCGCATCTTCTGACATTGAGACCTGAGACAGGCCCCTCTTTCTTTCTATGTACCACACCACTCAGCAGACTAATGCACGTTGCAATTTTTTCATTCTTCCTCAAATTCTCTCCATATCACTCTTTCCCGAATTTCATTCAGCAAAATACGCGTTGGCCCGGAACAGAGGCCTAGTGTTGTACATTAGGCGACTCAACCGTGGTGATGGCAAATTTGACATAGTCAAACACTCTACGATTGGCTGTTGCGTTGCGTTGGGCTGGTGGAGGACACTGCTGTTGCGATAAACTCAATTCGCTCGTTCTTCCACAGCTCAACTCAAGTGCCATTGAAAGCCAACCAGTGCGTGGAGTATTACAGCAATGGTCAGACTGAGAAAGTCCAAGCCATTTAGCCACAGTGGGCATTAGCACGAAGGCTGTCTTCACGGAAGAGCTGTGGTTTTAGAACTCTTGCAACTGTTGCTGGCGCTGCGGTGCCGGCAGGCGAAATGAAAAGAAGTCGTTAATTCGCGGATCGTTTCATTACTACGTCGGTCGCGCTATATCGAGATGACCATTCGTGGCAGTGCGTTGAGGATCTTCAACTCTCCTTCGTCCTCTAGTTCTGCTTATCATCTATGCGAGCGTCTATGTATCTGTGCATGCGAATATACCAAAAGCGAGGCAAAGGGCAGCGGTCGAGCCACCAATCCAACGGATGGGCCGCGTCCGGGTGCAGGGCCGCATGGCCTTTCTCGACCAAAACGAAATCAACGGGATTTAACACAACAGTGAAGCGGAGAAGTACGATCAAAAGTTAAGGGCAGTATATAGCAATGAACCTGCTACAGCGGCAGCTAAGTAGCAAAGTCTGTAGCAGTGTTAAGAATTTTCGTCAATGAATGAGACTGACAGCCAGCCGTCGTCTGCTGGGTTTCCCGGTCGTACTAGGCCGATAAAACTACGACAAGTTCTTTGCTCGCTTATTTGCCAGCCACTTCCTCAGTTTAGCTCAACATTGCTCAGCTTCGCCGTGTTTGTTGAAGCTGTAGAAGTAGAAAGAGAAACAACGCTTTCAGCTTCTCCCTTTTGCGACTACTGCTAAGGCTTCATTTTTTCTTTTTATAGAAATTGAAGAAAAATACTTCTGGAATAGAGGAACACTGCCACACACGTTCACCGAATACACAGGAAATCCCTAACCAATCATCAGCTGCTTAGTCTTGCCACTTCCTCGTTTTCAAGAGGTTCAAAAAGTGTTCACAAAGAACGCCTTTAGTAATGTGCAAAGACAACAGAAAGCCAGGCATACAAAGATATAGAAGAAAATTGAAAAAGAGTCAAATAAATGGGACCAAATGTCACAATACGCTGTTTTGATGAAGAGAAGGACTTCCCAAGTGGTTATGATGGTAACAAAAACAGACGATGAACAAACCGCCTCTTACTTGACCTTTGGAGAATTGGTTTTCACCTCATACTCCCTTTAGCGTCACAGGACTAAACTCCAAGTGCACATGACTCAGATAAACGGACATGCCTACGCCCATCCAGCTAGCATCCGTTATAAACTGACCAGTAGACCTGAATGATACCTGGCTTCATGTTCCTCTAGGGCAGCAAAGTTTTACGCAGGAGTTAGGTGGCCTACATCACTACATAAGTGGCTGTGCCCAAACACCGCGGCAACGCAGCTTTTAAGGGTTGCAGTGTCCAAGTGAATAGACGACGAAGTGGACATCATGTATCCGAGGGCGGCAAAAAGGACAAAGCCAATGAACGGATTTGCAGGATCGACCTGCTTTGGTTGGCAAACAACTGCTTTCAAGACCGCCGCATCATTGTAACAATAACGGTAGTAACCGACATGTAGTAATCGACTGAGTCAAGGAAGCAGGCGTACGTAGCTCTAAGGGGGATGTTAGGGGCATATCGCCAACGAGAGAAGAAAGTATCATCAAAAGAAAGTGAGTTTGAGTGCGGACAGGATGGTCACGTTTCGCAAGGACCCGTAAGAGAGGATGAGATCCGTAAAAAATGTCTGAAGATAATAGAGAAGGTACTAAGTGTGGCATATGACTCGGATTAATAAGTAGATTTCTTCGAACGGAACATACTCATACATATAATTGTGTTACCATAGTCTTTGTACATTTCCTGTATAAATAGCATAATATCTATTTTTGCGCGGCACAGAATATTTCATTTGTAGTACGTTGTCTGTTATTATCATACCGTTTATATAATATAACCTAAAGTAGACCTACAGAGGTCCACTTTAACATTTTAACACATGCACTGCTATCGGTGTCACGATAAGCTTAGAATCACAAGTCCTCCACAAAATGTTTTATTTAGTCTCTACAGGTACGCGTCGACACAACACAGCATTCATCATTGGACACATATGCAATGATAGACAAATGTTTCACAGCTGTAGTATGCCCATCTATGTAATTACATGTACAAAAAAGCAGTGGTAGCCTGCTGTGGCCCAGAAGCCACCTGCTTGCAAATCGCGCGTGTTGTTGACTTTACGAGTTACGGAAACGTTTGTTTGTGTGTCGGCAAAAGAGGCCTACTAGGACACAGTCGCCTGGGCATACAAACGTGACTCGAGCTATGAGACGACATCGCCGTATGGCCTTTGTCTTGGCACCTGCCGCGTGACGATAGCATACGCCATCTTGCAAACGATTGTACCGAACAAAAAAAAAAAGAATACCCTTAGGCAATCCACAGCTCCACCATTTTTGCGGCCCTAAAGGGCGACTGGATGGCCGACCTTACCTTATTTTAGCTAGGTAGTTTGCAACAATGATGCGCATATATATATATATACTGGCTTACTTTATAGTGCAGCTGATCATGGGTTTAAATGAACGTGGACGAGGATGGCCTCATATGGGCTATATGGATGTCAAATACATTTGCCGACTCACCTATTAAATATTTCACATCAAAGTTGATATATTGACGCCCTTCTTTACCAAAACTTACCGACATTTCATTGATAAAATTCACATTCATCAAAATAATGTTCTTTGATATAGGCAAAGTCGCACGTCCCTTCTTTAGAGAAGCAGATCCTATTTTTCATCTAATGCAAGTATTGCTGATGTCCCATGCATCGTCAGATCTGGAAGGTATAATTTGTCGCTGCAGCTCCCAACACTATCATTGCAAATGCAAAACTAGCTTAACCCACCCCAATCCAGCCTTAAACTGAGCATTGCTCTAGGGTCCCAAGAGTTTGTCCTCCAATCTTCATTTGGCTCTAGTTCTGGCTCAATACATTCCTGTCGGATGCTTCTGACAATCGGACGAAAAATAGACGTGTTGACCTTAAACCACTTATTATTTCTTGCGCTGTGTACTATACTGTTTGTGTATCCTCCAGCGTCTTGGCCAATTTTTTAGCAACATGACTAGCTGATCTGCGATCCGTTAGAAGATCGACTTGCCTTTTTTCTCCGTGCTTCGGTTCGTGCCGTGCTTCAATCTTTTGCCGGCTTGCCTGACATGCTCGAAGTTTACCCTGTATTAAAGCCTCATTTTGTTCGTGTGCCAGCTTTTTTTCGAAACGAAGCCCTCTTGCCTTGTTCAGTTTTGCCGTTACACGGCCCAACTGGCGAGACACATTGCCCATGTTGGCCTATGCAGCTACATGGAAAACAGTGTTACATCGACGCTTCAGCCGTCTCAGAGGTATGTAACATCACATTTTGACTTTTTCCTTTTTCGTTGTTGCTATTGGCTTAGCTAACGGCAATCAGGTTACTTCATGGTGCTGATAATGCCGTTAACAACGGCGGCATTGTTAGACCATGCACCAACGACTGCATCATTTGTCGAGGTGCCTTGCCGCAGAAGAAGCGAATGCCATAAAGTGATAGAGGCAAACTCTGGCAGAATCGGTGGCTGTGGGGTACTCGTTTCTTGTAGGGACGTACCATCATCAACTCCATCAGGACCATAGGTACAGCCTTCGCACCCTATCTCATCTCGCCTCGTGCCAAAACGGCTATTTGTACCAAACAGCTGCGGAACAAGTAGCAAGGGCATACGGTTCAGCTGCGCTGGAACGGCAAAAGGGGGACATAAACAACAAGAGAACGTCAGATGGGGTGGGTGGGATCTGAAAAATAGAGTCTAGCAGAACCTACGAACAAACGAATGAACCAAAGATGGCAACTTAAAGGCAAAGGTCGATGTGGCTCAATTAATGCTGGTGTTTGTAGCCTAGCTCTTTCCCGTCGCGTCTTTCCTCAACCAGCTTCACCAATCAACGCTGCTAAGAAGCTCGATTGAAAGAGAAAAGTTAGCGGGGTAAGGCGTCTGTGTTCCAAACAAATACGAAGAGAAAAGAGAGCCTTTTTTCTCCTTTTTCCTTTTTCTCGTAAAGCGGAAACGTACAGCTTCACTTTGCGTCGATCATTCCATTGCCCATTGCCTGGTAATAGAAGCGGCTGGTTGCAGTACGCTGCAAAAAGCTGACCTTTTTTGCCCCGACTCGCCACTTCTCTTTTAACCCTTGATGAGATTTGGGCAATAGGTACGCCAATCCTGCGCGCCAAAGTCATCTTGCTCTTTCTTATTTCTTTAATTCTGTTTCTTACTCACTTCTCCCAGTACGTCGATAACTTTAGCGTATTTCATTAGTTCTGACTAGCTTGTGGGTCATGACGCTAATCTGAGTGTCGATACGACTGGCGGCGGCAACAATGCAAGTACCAACATAGTTGACGACTCGATTATGCGACGCTCCTTCATGTCCTAAACATTTTATATCCAATGACTACTCCGGAGTCACGATACGGTAACACTCGCTTTTTCCCTTTGTAGCACTCGCTTGTTGTATACGTCGTTACCCCATTTTTTGGTCCATCGAAAAGCAGTGAACCCTACCAAACCGCACATAAAGGCCATATGCCAGGCGCCGATTTACATCAAAACTACAAGCTATCCAGAGCAGACTAAGAAACAGAGAAGGACATATGACAAAAAGTGAAAACGGGGTATATCTCAAGCATTCACTACAGGGTCATGCAAAGGGCCTTAGAAAGGTAAACTCAATAAAACACGTTATTACCTCTTCTGTCGTCACCTCTGCTGTTATCAGTGTTATTATTAGTACCGTTTGCTCTTGCCTCTCTTGCGGCCTTCTTCGCTGCTGCCCACAAACTTTGCTGACTGCAGCAGCTCATTCGCTTTGTGTGTGGCGGCGTACTGCTTTCGAGTTCGCAACGTAAAACCTGCCACGTGCGCTGTACTCTTCCTGCTGTCTTCCTCTCGCTCTTTTGCTAGCTTTAGCCATCCTGGCCTCAGAATTAGTTGCATTGGCTGCTCCCATTTGCACAGTCGTTACCGCTGTTGGCTGCATGTACGTAAGCCAGTACAGCGTCATACGTTAAAGGCGGGCTGCACTGGCCTAGACAAGAATGCCTTAAGCGTGAGCGGGTTGTGGCATGGTGCGAAAATAGAGCGCTTCTTCGGTTGTCATTGTCGACTAACTGCAAACCGTTTGGGCTTCTCACCTTCCATTGTTGCTCTGTGCTGCAGGAAGCGGCGACAGCAAGAGCTGCAATTTACCCCCTCCCGCCCCACGGACGAGGTCTGCCAACATTTTCGGTGACGCCTTAAACAGTAATGTTTTTTTTGTCGTGTAACTGCGTGCAGTGCTGGCAGCAGGGGCGAAACTGCCCTACCACTAACAGCCATGTGATGCTGTGTAAAAGAATGTGCGTAGCACGACGTGCACTGGCGGCCCTTGCATGGCGGCTGGCGACCAGCGAGTGGCTTTCCTTCGCCGCCACTCTGTCTAGGTGGTGAGCGTAGGTGGGCGTGTGTGTCTATCTGTCATACGTTCAGCCTACAATGTGCTCGTGCGTGTGGCCATGTTGTCGATGTAAGTGTCTCTAGTGTTGCTCTTTAACCGGTGTTGTAGTAATGGCCATAGCGGTGACGTTGGCCGCAGCATGGAAACGGAGGTCGTGGCAGCCGTCGATAGACTTCTTTGTATGCGGGCCGCGTCTATCTGTCGACATTTGGTCGCATTGCTTGGCTACAACTCGGTTATTGCAGCAACAGAAGAAAAGAACAAGGCCTAGAAGAATCCAACTCTTTGCCTTTTTGGGTTTCCTACGCTGTCATGGTTATCTTAGTCGCGACAGCAACAACGATGGCTTTGGCGCTAGCGGCGAAAGCGGTGTCCACCGGGATGCGCCACTTCACCTCGGCGGTTCGTGGCCTGCTTATTCTTGTTCTGTCGCCTCCTACACAAACGTCCGACCTTGTTCCATACTATTTGGCTACCAACTCATCCTTTCACTACCCCTATTACTTGTGCCGTTTACTCGGCGGCCTTAGGCCTTAGAGACCTACAGCTCCTCATTGTCCTTCTTCGCCCCTAGTGCCAATCCTAGGACTTCGTCTACTTTACTTAAATTTAAATTAGCCGCGCCAGCACAGCCGTACGTTTGCATTACTGTAGCGCCGCTACAGACAGGCAGCCACCCTACTGTTGACGGCGTGCCTTCTTCTCCGCGTGCTTGGATTATTCTACTCCAACCTACCCCCCCCCCCCCCCCCCCCCCAACGACAAAGTCCCCTTCAGCTTTCATCGCAGAGCAGCCAGCCAGCATGCCCTCACTTGACTCTCGGCTGCTTTACTACGACCCGGGCTCTTTCGTCATGTATCTCCAGTCTCCTCTTTCGTTCAGCCTTGTCGTCTGCGTCTTCGTTTGTCGAAACCGCTCCTCGCTCCCCAGTGCTCGTTCGTTTGCTCCTCTGCACGCGGAGCCAGCTCCACTCATGTGCCCTGCTTTTACGCGCCCCTGTCCGTTCCGAGCTGTGCTGAGCTGAACGGAGTGAAGTCAGTTGGCTGCCCGGAGAGCCGGAACCGTTGATTTAATCAAGAAGCGGCGCAGCACCGCCTGTGCTGGCGGTAGAAGTGTAGAATGGCATTAGGAGGCGGTAGGGAAAGCAAAGGCGTTAGACGACGCTGCCACCGGGAGCTGTCGCTGCTGTTTCTAGAAAATAAAGTTAAGTCACATGCTGAAGTAGTTGCGTGCGTTTGGGCATCATCTTCGACCCAAGTACGAACCGAAAGGGAAGGTTTTTCAGCTGCTACTGTTATATAACCACGATCACCTCTAACAGGAACCTGTATACAATGAAAATGCTGCTTAAACTACGGTCGATTTTCAGGCAGCGCGTTGCGCTAGCGTCAGAACGCTACGCGAAGTTTGTTTCCTTGTACTTCCCAGCCCGGAGAAACAAACTTCAGTGCTACTGAACCATCGAGTCAACGGATGAATATATGGGACGGCGGGCAGGTTCAAGCTGTGCGATATTACCCACGACGTTCACGTTTATTCAGTAGTGCCTTCGACAGTTATGAATCATCTGTGCCGAGATTACAGCTGTAAAAATCCACTATCATGAGGGCCGACGTGTACGTTGCCGTCATTCTATCAGATAAAATGTGTGCCATGTCTATAGGTATTTGTGATGGATGGGTGACGATTATTGAACAAATCTTTTGATTGCAGGATTTAATAATAATCGACAAAAGTTTGCTTGCATTTGAATGATTTAATAGTATGATCTGCACCACGAACCAGTGACGCGACCAAACCTATAAATCGCACTTTATGGGTTCGAAAGGGATAATAAAGAATTTACCTGTAGCTCACCAAAGCCAGGCAAATTTGCATGCACATGCGGTGTGACACACACCGCTCGGTACGTGAATGTCTAATTCTTACGCAAACATCAGAATTAAAAAGGGGAACCGTTTAACAATTATACTACTGTATGGGTTCATTGTGAAAATTGTAATCCTTTTGGATCGCTATGAACGTAAACGTTAGACTAGCGTCAACGAAACGCCAAAAAGTACGCGCCAATATATTAACATCTATGCCGTTACAGATAAGAGTGCCTTGATGGTACACAAAATTAATTGTATTTACCATTCAAACTTAAGGAACTTACAATGGAAACAAGTTTACTCAAGGGTTCTTAAACAAAAATCGAGGTTTGAAAATGCTTCCAGAAGCATAATTTGGAGTTTGATATTGAAGACAAAAAATCGGCGACCTTCACGCCGAACAGCCAATCGAGTCTTCGCGCCGAATTCGTCAAACAACAAAGCTTTTTTGATCAAACAACTATCCTAAGACTACCCGGGCTAGTCATCTCTTTGATTCTTTTCGACAGTTCAGCTTGAAAAATGTTAAAAGAAGGAAAAATTCCTTCTCTATCCTTTGTTGTCTTTATGTAGCTCCTTTTGATATGGAAGTCATTGACCAACTTCTTTCATTGCCACGCTGTACTGTTCCGTACCGCATTGGATGTTCTTCACCTCTGAAGGGATTACCTTATTGTGGCCGTTCTTCACTTAGCCTGACTTGTTGACTTCTATTGATGATTCCGCAGACCAAAGAATTTGGCCTTTGCCGAGCTGATTTTTATTAGTACATCGAGTTAGTCGACTCTAAAAGACAAAGACATCGCACACAGAGCTTTCTTACAAAAGCGAATCACGTTATGAGTCAATGAGGGCTCATTCATATATATACACCATTATAAGTTCTTGCGAGTCGTTCTATATACGAAGGTTTAGGGATCGGCCATGTTAGTATAACAGTTCTCGATTGCCTTTTTTCATTTGGCCTCATATTTTCTGTCGTTTGTGAGAAGAGAACCAGGACGGAACGAATGCGGCTATCCTGTCTTCGTTCGACTTAGGTCAAATAGAACAAAGCACTTTATTCTATTCACGGTCCTCTGACACTCACCCTTAAACATCTTTATTCTCTAAAGAGTCGTGTCAAAACGATTTTTTTTTCTTATTCGCCTTCATTTCATCGTCCTTGCATTTCTTTTCGACTTTGTCGTGCTTCCAAGTTATTATGAGGGAAAGAAGAAGCCAATTACCAATCTGGCCAGTCGCTCGGCCGGACCGCCAGGCTGAAAAAGAAGCGTTCAGCTAAGTCGACTATAAGTCCTTTGCAGTAGCGGCTGAAGCTACGATGGTGCCTATTGAGTAAATTGGCGCTGTTACTTCACTCGCTGCTAGTACGTACGAACTGTGCCGTGAACAGGCACCGTCTTATAGGAGGCCCCTCTCAATCGGCCATAGCCGCCCGAGCCTTGTCATCGTCGCACATATGAGTTTCGAGGCACCTCTCATCTGATACATACAGCACAACTGGCTGAAGTAGAGGGAAGTACTCGTTTTGTTCCTCCACCAATTGCTGTCTTTGAAAATTTTCAATAAAAGTATTATTGACTGGCGGGCGCGCCATCGTCTTGTTCATCAGTGTCGTTCGTCATTTTGCAAGAAAGGCCGCAGCCTCGTGATCCAACCAACTTAGCGGGACCTTCCTGACTAAACAGCGGATAAAGCTGGCTCAGTGATAGAGTAAACGAACCTGAGAAAGCTGCCGAACCACCTCACTGTTATACCATTTTCTATAGCGGGTATTATAGCGGTGAAAAGTGAGCGTCTACCTCACAGAATCTGTCCCTTTCGGCTTATCTGCCTTCAGAGTCTCTCTTCCTTTTTCGGTAGAAGTATAAAAAAAGAAAACGAAGAGAAGCGTAAAAAGAGTTCATAATAAGAGGTTTTTATGCCTATACTGGATCCTCTCAATGATGATCGAATAACGATAGCAAAAAGCACGGAAGAAACAGCGTAAAAAAGGCCTCCAACGCAAAAGGCCTCCAAGAACGCCGGTGAACGAATAACCAAGGAAAAACTGTAGTGTGGGGAGAGTGGACGACGGCTGCGGCGACACCCGTACCCGCGATAAAGGCGATAGGGGCTGTACTATAACCGAACGGGTGCTGGCCGCAGTTGTACGAGTTGTTACAAGCAAGCAGAGGGAACCCTCACGTCAACGATACATTGCCGTGGCGCTCCTGCCGACTGTCCGTAGTTGTCCTTGACAAATTCTATCGAAACAGCAGTAGCAAACGAAATCAGGAAAGACACCCGCTGCTAGTTACATCCTCTGCCCAAGTCCTGACTGACCTGTCTTAGTGGATTAGAGGAAAATTGGGGACGAAGTTTGAAAAAGGGGAAGAATGAAGGCGCCGGACCTACTTTTTTGCCGGTACTCAATGCTCGTAGCAGTGGTAACGGTAACAGAAGATGGCTGGTTTCGAAGAGCACCCACTAACCAAATGCAATTTGTTTATGTGGCTTGACTCCCAATGCGACCGGCTTTCATCAAAAGTTTGATGGAAGCGCTGCAAAACGTTGGAGGTCAAGAAGGTTGTTTCTTCGAACCAGCGAGGGATAGTTATCAACAGGGGCCACTTTTGGCCATATATATATATAAGTAGATGCTATAAGCCAGCATTTTAGGCTGCTATACCATAAAAAAGCTTACCAAAGTGATCGACGTTAGAACTTGTAAAGGCCGGCTCTGATCCTCTGTAGCATTGGATTTTATCCTGCAATTAAGCCGTGCGCAAATAAGTATTCGAAATTCAATTACGCACTTACATAATATACGTTTTCAATAATGGAGAAGAAACATAACCAATACTCACAGAAGGTGTTACACGGTACCAGAACTGGCGTTTGTTTGAAACATCGGTGTGATACGATTGCGCCAAAAAGCTACAACATGTTGTTATAATCAGCCATGTATACATGGAAAACCGACGCATGTATATTGGCTCCAATCTGTAGGCTTTTCTGTACGAACACAAGGCGTTCACTCATTTATTTGATTCGGAGGACACGGATTTGAGAGAACAGCGCAACACCCTATGGCAAGCTAATGAGCTCGCAAAACCTGACGTAAAACCCAGACGAAAATAACGTGGCTCATATATACATACGTATACGTGCTGAAGAAATTCCGTCAATGGTAAAACATTAACAGCAAAATAACTGATCTATTCCTCATTTAATAATACAGTTCGCACCCTTATATTTTAGTCCGACCTGTAACCCCAACGTTAAGCCTCTCGACCCTCGGGGAGAAAGTGAGACATATTTGTCGTCAATAGCAAATGTCTGATGCTTTCGAAACACGTTTTCTCTCTCATGGTATGGGAACATAAGGGTATTCTGAGAAGACACATTTTTAACTCGCAAAGCGTACAATCTTTCCCACAAACCAGTGGCCCTTGTAATAACGTCGTACGTCAACGTTGAGGTTATGTCATTCGATTGAAGAAGAATGCGGTTAGAGACAATGAGCAGCGCAATACAAGAAGCTCCTTTCGAAATAATAATAACTTGTGTAGGTTTGCATCGTTATCCAAATACAAAAATTCGATCGTGTATTTGGGGCGACAATAAAAATTTGTCTGTTTTCTTTATTCCTACCTTCAATATCGCCATCACATATGCCTTCAAACTAGAAACTGCTTTCAAAGCACCCCAGGGAAATTCTCAGTTTCTGAATTAGTAATTTTGATCAAGGTCGTTTCTTGTTCTTTAATAAGTTCAAGAATAACCTAGGTGTTAGGGCTATATAAAAAGAAGATACTACACAGAAATGAAAACAGGCCAGACAAGTCTGTTTAAATTTCATTTTTTATGCGTCTTCATCGCTGTTTGCATAAATAACAATTGTAATATAAAATATCTTCTTTAGATACAATATTTCGTGTAATGCTTTTAGTATAACCCAAACAGTAATTATTTTATCCGCGGTCAACTCAGTACTGATGTGAGTTTTACATAGATTTTATCATTAAACACTGCTCCAGGTGATTGGCTGTAAGAAAAAACAACATCTATTTGATATTTCCTTAAGTTTAGGGTAGACGCACGAAGTTACATGCAAGATGAAATTATAATCGGTCATACTGAACAGATGAGTACCTTGTGTTCACCACACCCGACACGCGGTGACACTGGAATAGTTTAAAAATGCTACCTGCTTCTATAATGCTGCTATATCGTAATTGATTACCGACCAAACAAGGCAATGACACTGTCAACGTTGAGAGGCACGAAACGGTAAATGCATTACTATGCATTTTACCATAGCTGAAATAGTCTGCCTGCCAATAACAAAATATGCCACACAGCCGAGGTAGCCGCAGAACGGGTGAGTCTGGAGCAACGTTCTGCAATATGCCCCTGTACTCTACTGATAAGCGACGACACTTGTAGAAACAATGAAACACCTCTTCGGGTCCTTAACGGCTCCTATCCCAACCGCTCCATAGCCTTGTTAGCGCTTGCTAGCTCTTGCTCGCTGCTGGCTAGTGTGGCAGCTGCTGCCAGCGAAACTTTTGACCTCGTCTCATATCGACAGTCAGCCGTGTACTTGCCGGAAGGAATCGTCAGGACAAGAGCGAAAGAAAGAAACGAGGAAAGGGGACCTACCGGAGAGGAGGAAAGCAATACGGTAACCACATCAGGTATCTGGCAAACGAAAATGCCAAATGGAGACGTTGCCAAGGGGCGTCACCTGAAAGCGGACTTGACAGACCAACCAAGTTAGTATCAGTACCGTCATCAATAGCCTAGTAAATACGCCAACCTAAAGATATGAGAGAGCTATCGCTACGTCCCGCTGACTATCACACGTGGTTACAACACAGCGAAGAAAGGCCACTGATACGATATCAGCCAGTTGGTTCATTAGAAAGCATCTACCCAACACCGGTAGAGATGTGAGAAGTCCTGAAGGTCGCGGTAACTACTCAAAGCGATATTCGGTTTTACCGACAGGTCGACACGGGTACGCCCTACGTCCATTCGTGGGCGGTTGGCGAAGACTTATAAGATCATACGCGCAGAACCCAGGAACCAACCCTAAGTTCTCAGCGCTCATAGCTTGTTGATAAGCTGCAAATCTATAGTTGCGTAAACATGAGTACGAAAGTCGGCTCGCTACCATAAGATACTGCAGGGCATGCGCGTATTGTTTTCGGACCGCATCAGCTAAGAGTCGAGGTATCAAACCGCCGTCCCTTCCTTATACTACTCCCATATCGTTAGCATCAATAGTTCTGAAGTTATCACTACGGCTGCCTGTTAACGGGCTTTCCCAAGACCTTACTTTTGTTTCACTAACGTGCGTAGCGCCATAAGACCTTTGTCAACAAAGGCACTGAAAAACTCGCCAGTCGACGAAAGTCAAAAAGCAAATAGAATTATATCTACCGCTGAATAGGAAGATATATGCATTAGCTTCTCAGCATTAACATGCAATGATCCTACCATATTCAAATCGACCTTCTAGTCAGTCAGGACAAAATTATGTTATTGGCGGAACAGCTATTTTGTACCATCTAGACAAAGCGTATTTGCACTCTCATGCATATAAAATAGTTGACCTGAAGGACCAAAAAGATCCTTGAACTTTTTGAGTCGACAGCGAAATAATAGAACGAAAAATTATATATAGGTAGCATACACCTGTACCGTATCATAGTATGTACAGTATTTCGTCAGCCACAAAAATAAGTTTCGAGCCTGTTTTTTTTTTTCGTGAGCCTGTGGTCCACATGTGTGGTCGTCCTTGCGCTTTAGTAGTTCGCCGGCTACCAAACCACATCCAAATAAGGATCTAGGCCAAAGAAGAGGAAACGGAGGAATCGCATTCATCTCATTTGTACTTCTCATACCTTGCAAGTCCTAACCACGATCGCACTTTTTTTACCATCGCCTTTTGCATCTAAGTGTGGTCAAAGCATTTATACTGGCACTGTCGGCAGGGATTATATTAGTCTACTGATGATCACGTACTTCTGAGCTTAGTTTAAGTGATTCGTTTAGCCTCCCCGCCACGGTAACCCACCGCTGCTTTTGCAGTGAACACTCCAGTCAATGTGCGCGCTAGTAGGAAACGGAATGTACAGGTAGCACTGTCAAAGTCGCCCTCGAAAACCATAGAGACCCTGATCTGTTGGTCCGCCATGGAGCTTTCTCTAAAGCTCCTTCAGACGTCTTAACATCGTCCAGACTTGGCTGCGACTATTACGACGATGGAATGAAGCCAAAGACAGAGATGGAGCCGGCTACTGACTTCGTGAAGACGTGTGGTTCTAGCAACCACACCACTCGGTGCCGTTCTGCATCTACAGCAGTGCCCACATACTTGGTGGACGTGGTGAGCTTCACACGGTATGTTCGGTAGTGTACATTCAATGAACAGCAAAGGAACGTACGAGAAGACGATCTGAAAGAAGAGGAACGAACGAAGAGACCATGACTCCCCGAAATGTACCGATGGTTCGTAATAGTGTTGCGAAAAAATTGACTATAAAATCTATTTGAATCCTGGGCAATCCTGGGCACGTTCTTTACTACAATTTTCGCAATTTCGATTTGCGTTCTACATTTCGCCTTAACTCAACGCCGGACTCGCGAAGAGAAAGCTGTATTTGGAACTAAACCGATCCAGAAAAACTACCCGAATGTATAGCAGTGCCTACAACTTTATTGATGATATTGTTTAAAGCAATAATGGACCCCACTATTGGGTGACACGTAGAAGCGCTATTTTATTTGCGGCATACAACCTCGTCCGTGTAAGAAATTGGTTTCCTAAAATTTGTCGTACTGTGACTTGGTGAAGTAGTCGCAAAGTGCAGTTCGGTAGGCGTGAACTTTGTAGGACCGCTGTGCGACGCCGACTTCTGTTGCTAAGTGCCACTAGGACCTGGCCAACTGTCATATTTATTTGGCCTAGTTTTTTGTCCAGGTTTCTCTCCTCCTAATTTAAAGCAAGTTCCTCTTTCTGTTTAATTCGATGCTACCGACAAACCAATACTTCTGCTACTTCCGCTGCTTCTATATCATAGATCGAAAACCGACTTCAAGGCCACACCTGGCACAGTACAGAAAATTACACCATAAATTTAACCGATTGCCCAAGCAACTAACGGAGCATCAGCGTGCAAGGTGGATACGTGACGCCAAGAAGACCTCGCTAGCTTGAATGGCCCGCGGTGTGACTGGCTGGCAGCTGGCAGGCTGGGTCGCCTGCAACTTCGACGTATCCGCCGATGGCTCGAGACCAAATGCTCGGCCTCTTGCTACAGCATCGGAGACCAACAACAGCTGACTTATCCAGTAACACAGGGAATGGTTACAGCTCACCCTTCGATGGATGGGATTCCACTGGAGACCAGCGCTGAAGGAAGCCAACCAGGCAGTCAGCAGAGAGCTAATGGGTCCGAACCAACGGCAGGCAGCGCAACCGCCGTCTTTGCTATTACCGCCACTACTACTGCTACGGGTTATATCAAAAAGTTTCTTGTGTTCTTCTTAAGGACAATACAGGGATTAGATGTGCTGCGGCGGCAGCCCGTGTCTAGGGCCTGCCTGCCTGCCTCTCTGCGGTCGGCTGTGGCGTGATATGGCGAAGAACATAGAGGAAGAGAAAGTCGACGTGGAGAATTGTGGAGTTAAGCGGAGAGTCGATGGCTAAGGGGGTGAAGAGATAGTAGCTATTGCGGCAATGGCCTCGTGCCCCGTTTCACGGTCGCTAGCAGTAGCTCAGCGTCATCCAGCATCACCGAGTAGCCGGAATGGGTCGGTGGGTCGTCCGCTAAGTGCTAAATGGCGTCGGGCGGCAGCCATTTGGGAATAGAGGCTCATAACATCGTTGTCCTTTGGCTGGTGCCGAAGCTATCCAAATCTACTGTAAAGGCATGGATGCATCGGTCGTTCGCTTTAGTTCATTCACACACAGAGAGATACTCCTCATACATGTATATATAAATATATAGGCGCATATATAATCCACACAAACGCACACTTTTCCGCGTTCTTTTAGCGTTCGTTAGCATCAAGAACAGCATCGATAGCAGGGACAACACCAGTAGGGTTTGCCGGCATTCGTTGTCCTTCCATTGACACCAGCTTCGAACGGCCACAGCAGCGTTTGAAGGGGAAGGGCCGCATCTGACATTTTGCACTACCATTTTGCATTACCAAATCGCAGCTGACCGCTCTTAGGGTATTCAGCAAAAATCCGGCGAGCCATCTTCCGCGAAGATTCAGTGAATCAACCCAATGCGAACAGGTCCCTCTGGAATAAGACTCATATATATATATAAGGCTGTGCCAAAACAACTAGACCGCTCAGCCAGTGCTGCTACTAACGGAGGCAACGGCGAAGCCGCAAACATCACAGCTGTCCTATACATAGTACACGTTGGGGCGGCGAACATGTATCGTCTAAAGGCTTAGTGCGTTTATTGATTTTGCTATTACCCTCAAAGGGCGTAAACGCATGATACCCTTTTATATAGTGGGCGCCTGCCGCCGCCTTCGTTGCGATTAAGCCTGTTGACGGGTGTATGTTGCTGATCCCATTCATGGCCCTGTGACTAGAGGAACCCACATGGTTACACAATGCCTGAGGAACTAGCAGTTTCGTTATGGGGAAACTCGCTGGTAAAGATCCTAGAAAAGAGCGAAATCATGCTATATCACATCAGAGCGTACTGTCCCGCGCGCTAGGTAGGGCTTCTAGAAATCTTGGCGTGTCATGAAAATTCAAATAAAATAAGCCAGAATCAAGAACAGTAGTACTAGGGCGTTCCAGGAAGAAAGCAATATTCAATGTAGCTTGCTACGCCTGGTTAAAAGGGATGCACTTCGTCGACGTCCGAAGCTTCTCGATAAAATGGCGTGATCTTGTGGAAAGATATGACTAGATAAATACTCAGAAATGGCCAAACTCTGACAAGCACTGTCTATGGTAAGAAACTACCGATGATCTTGCTCAAGAAACGCGACGAAGACCGAATGAAAAGAACAAAAGAACATTGTCGTTTAACACCAACAATTGATAATAACGTTTGAATAAATATAAAATAATAAATACACCATTAATGAAGCCTCTATTTATGTAATATTCGTTGAACCCCTAGCCATACACGATTTTCATATAACAACTTAGCATCATATAAGTTCACTGTAAGGAAGATAATGCCCACATCTAATTAGCATATCCAGAGCTGGGCATATTACCGAATTGAGGCTCAGGTAAATATTGAACTACGTTATTTTCTTATTTATGACAGTCGCATAGAAAAGGCAAGCATTATCAGCGCGATTACTTCTCTTATAGAATCATACATTCCGGTAGCACCTCGAGCTCATAACTCTTATAAAATTGCATGTTACAGCAGCTGTCTTTCTCTTTCGCCATATATATGGCCCCTGCTCAGTCTCTCAACTGGACCGCACTCCGAATCTCCAATATCTTTAACGCCAGTTTTTACACTTTTCAGTTCCGTTCTTTTTTTTTTTCCTATTTTCTTGTACCAACGCCGACCAAAGAAATAGGCATGCAAACGTCAAGGGGCATTAGGCAGGTCCCTAGATGTTCTGCTGGCTAAAATTGGATTGGCAGCACGAGGAGTAATTTCTTGATGATAAAAAGCACAAGCAAACTGCTCTACATACATAAGTGGTAAATTCATAGTATAATAAAATTGGCTAGACGATGTTGATTGCTGGAAATATTGACTGTATCCTACACAGCAGTCTTTTAGGGCAAGTGGTGCTGCTGCTTCTGAGCCGTTACTGGCCGCTGCTGATATTGTCTCTGTTATCGGAATAGCCTCGAAGGAAGGTAGCAGCACCAATGACAACATCAAGGAAGTGCGTCAGAATGGAAGAGGAAAAATAAGAAACGAAGTGAACTTCTTGCTGATGTAGACGTACATAGAGCATCTCGCAATAGTGCTCCTTTTATGAGAGCACAGCTGCGACTCAACTCAAGTTGGCTAGGCTTGACTTGGGATCGACTATGGTGATCTTGCAATCCGGGGTCCGACTGACCACTTGCTCCCAGGGGACTCGAGCAAGGGCACGATAGGTTGGCCACGATCGCTATCACATGGCGTCACCGTTATCCACCACAGCTTGCCGTTCACCCCAAGGAGAATTAAGTCGTATGAGGCTGGCAGCCAAAGCATAAGGCTAATCAGCGCTCAACCGAAAAAAAGGAGCGGTGGTAGAAGTAGTAGTGGATCAACCCACGGGTAATCGGGGTCATTATGAAAACTGGTCGGAGGCTGCAACAGGAAGAATGGGAAAGACTCCTGCTAGTAGGAAGCCTTCAGTGCCGCCCATAATCGCACACTCACCGCGCCCAAACTTACTAGCAGTAGCAGCAGAAGGCTTGCGGCTACGTGCCGCGCGCGATCAAAAAAGTGGACACACCCACAGACTCACAGACCGAATCCCACAACTCATATCACCGCCGCAGCACTGGTATAACCAATACTGACAATACCGATTGCTCTAAGTCATTTGGCCTGTTAAAGACAAGGTGGCCTTTCCCGCGCCCTCTCACTCCCGAAAACGGGCGGTTCCAACTATCGAGTGGGCGAGATTTTGGGCCAAACCGATCTTAAAACGGAAAGGCCTCACAGCTAGCTCTGGTTGCTGGTGCCATTGCTGTTGCTGCTGCCGCTATCCGGCGGTAACTGCAACAATAGCGTAATTTCACACCGATACTACAAAACTGATTAATATTTTTTGCACCTGAAAACCATTTACAGTAGGTGCCGTTGTACGGGATGTGTTCGCTTTTTTCACGAACCCCTACGTGGCAAGCAAGCGCGCGCAAGAAATCCGACGTTAGAACAGTGATGTTGCTGTTCCCACCGCTGCTGCCACCACTGTGGGGTATGAGGCCGTCCTTACCCGAAATTCCTTATTGGGGTGCATTGCTTCTTTTACCACCATCTGACGTTCCCGTTTTCCTTGCAATAGCGGGAACCATCATGAAGAAGAAACGACGAGTTAGAGTGCTGGCAGACTGCTATAGCAATATATATTCATACTTATTGGAAATCGTTATGTAATTCGGCTTCCAGTAGCTGCGGCGGTAAAAAACGGAGTCCAGTGGTGTTGGGCCTTAGGAAGAGAGGTGAAGAGCGGCTCTCTAGCTAAGCAGCAGGGGCAGAAGGCTGGCCTTGGTGTTGGCGAATAACGGAGGCGGGTCTTGGCTACTTGGTGAAGAAGTCGGGAAAAGTACGCCAAATAGATGGTGAAGGGGACACGCTCTATAAGCAAGTGATAGTCCAGCGAAAGAGGTGGCGGTCCTGAAGTGGTGATGCGATCCTGGAAGAATGAGAGACTGGGAAAGTAACACTGAAAGACGTTAAGCGAAAGCGGCCATGAGTAAGGAAGTCGCAGAAGTAGGGTTGGCCTCGGCAAGGGTCCGCTATTGATTCCCAATGTAGTCAAGCGACCGTTTGGCCGTATCGTTGCTAGGGTGGACAGCCAAGAGAGAGTTGGCTTTCGACTCTAGGCACCAGCACGATAGCGTACGTCGTATGCCATTGAAGTCGGCCACTATGAAGGCTTCGCCTATGTCTCAATGGTGTTGGTGGAGCATTGCGACTCGCATTGGCTAAGCTCGTATTGGCCGGCGAACGAGGTTCCTGCAGAAGGGTCGAGTATCGGCAATCAACCTTTAACCGTGCTCTGTGTTCGACCTGGTAGCCATAGTGTTCGCACGAGGGAGTGCTTTGTTGAGTATTTGTAAATTAGTTGGTAGCTGCTGGTCCGAGTGTAGAGCCTGTTTATTGTCTACGCTGCCACTACTAGGAGGTGACGCTTGCTAAAATCTCTGCCGCAACCGTCAGCGATAGTCTCATAGTGCGGTGAGAAACCAAAGGCTCTAACCATCTTAAGAAACAGCCTTGCTAAGGCTTGCTGTGGCTATTGCGGAGGCGGCGCCTCCTGCTGCAATTATCATTCCATATCCAATGTTAGGTCGAACGGAAGCTAGGACAGAGCCTTCATTCAACGAGCTTGCTGCAGTACTACTGCGCTCTCGCGGGAATGAGTTGAGGCCGGCAGTCTGCCCCGTCAATCATGGGAATTGGAAGAGAGGGCCAGGGGAGCTCAGGGAGTGAACCAAGCAACCGAAACCGGATTTAATAACATCAGTAAGCACTGACTAACAGATGTGAAATAGTACGCCTACCACCGATCTTTGCCATCATTATAATCATCATTATCACTCGTTGCGTCGATTCTACAGCGGTAGCGAGTAGCTGTAGCTGCCAGTAGTGATACAAACAAGTACGACCGCAGGTGGCGATTTATGATATATATATAGTATACACGTGTAAACTTAACGTAAGATTAGTTTTCACACATGTATGCATGTACCGAACATCTTGAAATAATAGTATTAGTGAACTTTGGCGTACAGGGACTGAACTTGACGAGAAAACACAGCGATGGAATGATGATTTCATACCGAAATTGTAAAGAAAATGTTTATGCACTTCAATGTCTGTCGATGAGGTTCATTACCACACAAGTCGGGTGGCAATGCGCAAATAACTTTCGATTGGGTTTTTTTACAATTTTCTAATAGTTTGCGTCAATGAAGGATCGAGAGTTCCTTGTACGATCCGATCATAACTAGCATAATTTTTGAGCACTGTCATACGAAGTGCCTTCTGTTGCTGTTTCGTCCATAGACTGTACTTCTCACTCATGGTGCTTACAGATGTTCATATATCATCGCTGGCCACAGATAAAAACAACGACTCTACCAACAGTTCCCATAGTAATAGAAGCCACTGCCAAAATAAAGAAGGGACATCGCTCAGAAGTTTATTAGTTGCCCCGGTGCCCCAAAGCTATTCGTCTGCCTTTGCCATCGCTAAGGGCGCTACGGTCTGTCGCAACCGCCAGCGACATCTACAATAGCATCAGAAACATCAAAAGCAACATCATAAAAACGTAGTAACCAGACAGTGAAAGAATCGGTTGCAGGTAGTTACGGTTGCATTAGGTATCCTGGAGTTGTGACAGACAGACATACACTCATAAACACACACACGGCCACTGTTCCGACGGCTCTAGTCCGCAGTGTTATGTGCAATGTGGTGCGATATCAAATTGTCGCGCTGCTTGTTTGCTTATCTGTCTGTTCCTTCGTCTGCTTCTGTACGGAAATCTGTGTATATATGTGTGTGAGTTATGTATGTTTATTGCCATTGGATTGCTATCCTGTTCGGACCAGTAACAAGGCGGCGCCTGAAACCGACAATGCTCGACCATTGCTTGCACATGGCGAGCAGTGACACTGTGGATCTAGTGCTGCTGCCATTGGCTATTCTTTGTCCCAGCCAACGTCAAGGTAACAAGGCTGAAGCCATATTGGCTTGAGAGGGCCAGTCCCCCCTTAGCAATCGGGCCAGTGAACCATCGAGTGACTGTTAGCTTACCAAGCATCCAAAGTATCAAGCAAACAAGCAAGCAATGATATACAACAGCAGAAACCAGTGAGGATACATTTCGTTTGTTATGTACGTTGGCATATGTCTACATAAGTCGTCTACGATGCTGGCGCATACACAGTGACAGGACAGCAACGGCGACGCTGGCAGTAGCGTAACCGGTTATGAGCAAGTTTGAGGGACGACGCTTGTTTGGTGGGAAGGCGATAGCGTCTGTGCTCATATGCACTAAGATCCAACATGGCCTAGGCGGTGGTACTCTAAGTAACGTGCAGAGACAGGCACGTTCATACAGTGCATATACTGGACCACCCAATAGACAACATAATATAAGCTGGATAATAACATGGTGGACGCTACGTTATACTAGCGATGATGGCAAGACGCACATTGTGATTACAATAGCGCTCAAGATTGTTAGCGAGACTTGGCGGCAGCAGTGACTTTCGGGAGCATTTGCCTATCCTTACTCAGATGACCAGCCCGCGTCCTCTTTCGTGCGTGGTAAAAAAGAAATAGAAAAGAACAGGTATCTAGGTCCGAAAATGCCGTGAGTCATCTGTCACTGCGTGTTGAGTCGGTCGTTATAGCTGCAAACAGGTGGGGGCGGGTGGGCACCAGAAGGCAACAGCATGAGACGCAGTGAAGCATGTAGTACGTGGGGCACTAAGGACTATGATTCCTTGGTGGAAATAGATGATTTCCTTCTCTTCTTTTTTTTGCTGGTGACTTTCATTTCTTTGTCATTGTAGGTCGAAACGGCAACAATGTGGCATGTATAGATGCTCTTTTTCGACGGTTATGCAGACGATGGGGACGCTGACGACTTAAGCGTCGACCGCGCGAGGGATGTCAGATACAGCGGGGAAAAGACTTCCACTAGCACGGCATATATGGTTTACCGTTTTTCGCCTACCGTCCTGGTTAACGCCGACGCTAACAGAAAAGGACACCCACCATACACCCAGACAAGCGATATACAGATCACATACATTTTCGCCAAATAACCCTTACCCTTCCTATTGGGCTTCTCACCTATCCACAACTCAGCCTCGAGCCGTTACCAGCCGGTTATCCAGGAAGAGAAAGGGCCATTCGGTCCAAGAGTATAGTCTCTACCGCATGCATCATAACTGGACGATTCCTCCTGCGGTATTTCTACATCCTTATAAGCGTGCAACTCTCCGGAAGCAGCACCCTTTATCGCTAGTAAGTCAGTACGAATTTCTGCTTTTGGTATTGCACTATGAGTGACATGGAGTTTCCGGCAAAATCGTGCGAATTACAGGAGTCATCGTAATGTGCTGGCGGCTGTGCGTAACAACACTACTGTGTGTTTATGATATATTAGAGTTCCAGAGGAAGTTGTTGGCTTGCTAGAAGCGAGGTTCACGCATCGCCCTGCTTCTGCTTCAGTCAAGATTAGCCGTCGGATGGACCAACTGGCCAGGTAAATCTCCGTGGTCGCTATGCGCAATGGGAAACACTATTATATATACCCATGCACATTGTTGCACATTAAGCAGTTCGAGCATAGGCTTGCTCGGCCGAGTAACGGGAGCGATAGAGGTGGCAAGGCACCTTTCATTTGGCTGGCTGTTGGTCATTCCACACTCTTCGACCCCCCAGGCCAAAGCCGGCAAGTAATCGACTCCAGGAAAAGGGAAGCCGTCACCGTTTGTTTGCCCGCAGCTGCAACGTCACCCGTAGATGATCATACGTCGCTTGAGCAGCCACATTAGATAGCCACTTGTTTCGCGGCGACCGTCACCCTAAGTGGGGTGACGAGGGCAACAACGAGGGCAACAAAGGCTCAAAGAGCGATGGGGAATATAGAAGCGAACATCGAAGATAGAGTTGGTTGAATAGGATTGCAGCGCTTGGATGGCGCAAATGGGTCTACCGTCGTACGACGACGCTTTACCTTACATTAGTAGAGGCTGCCAACATAGCAAGCACAGCGTGTTGTCGCAGGCTCGTTGCTTGTTCGCTCTCATCCTTCTCGTGGTCGTCAGCCATCATTTATATGCATCTCTCTTTATGTTATGTTTGTCTCGTTTTGCCCCACTATTCCGGCTGCACCTCTTTCCCCTCTACCCCGCACGCGTACAGAAGCAGTCCTTTCGTCTTGCGCGTTAGCGTAGTGAGGAAAAGGCGGGTGCACCATGAAGAAAACCAGGAAGTCCAAGCGGGAAACGAGCAGAACGAAACCAGCACATCTCAACTAGGCAACTGTGAAGCACTGCTGACTGGAACGGGGTGAAGGGGTAATAAAGACCTTTGCGTGAGTAGCCGTAGGAAAAGCTCTAACAGCAGGAAGCGCTGAACGAAGAATCTGCAATAGAGGTCTGTAGAGATTGCAAACGAGGGAGACGAACGGATAAAGACCCGAATATGCATGAAGTGTGAGAAAAAGTTCAGGAGCAAGAGAGAGGGAAAATGGCTACTACCGTTGGACGTGACCGCCGCGAGCGTGCGGCACCGCTATGATTCATCGAGGTCGCCGACAGCAGCAGCAACTCTATGCGAAGCTTTCACAGGAGATGACAGTCGCTTCTCTAGTGGTTGGCCTCTGGCCGTAGTATCAGTAATACTGTAGCTTTCTCAAGACCATGAGCGTTAGCGTACGATGATTGTGCGTCGACACAACGTATCAACGTATGAGTGCAGCAGAATCGCAAGTTACCAGTGTTGACTTCCAGGAGCAGTCGGACGGAAAGTTTCAGAATATCATCTCGGATATCTTCGGAATATCATCGGAATAGATCAGGTGTAGACCGTCAGCTTCTTTCCAATTCTTACTTTTATGAAAAGCTAAATGCACATATATTTATATGTCAGCCAGCACCATCGCTTTTTCGCAGTTTGCCATTATCTTTGGGATAAAGGAGCCCAAGCAACATACATCTGGACGCGACTTCAACAGGATAAGATCATCAAGATAGGTCAGAGGTTGTGATCCGTCCAGCGGGACGGATCACAACCTCTAACCTATTTAAGTTTTAGAACCTGTTGGTTTTTGATTTTTGTGAGTATTGGCTAATGATAGGGCATGGTATCCCATCACACGTGGCTTTAAAAGTTCGCCTGAGCAATATAATACGAGATTTCTAATAATACGAGAAAGGTTATTGCCACGAATACCATACGTATAGGTCGCCTATAGTACCGTTAAAACATTTTAAACTTTCTATAGTCGGATGTGCAATGATGATGCCTTTATGTACGCTCTACAAAAAAAAAGCGTCTCTCTACTATATAAGTCTAGTGCATAAAGCACCGGGTCTTCAACAGCGATCATGCCGATGTGAGGTTTATTCACCAATTGATGACGCTATGACGGGGCATTCTTTCCGACAATAGTCATATGCATATTAGAGGAGCATCATTGTGGACCACTCACAAGCGAACCCATAAACCTACTGACGTTCATGCACAACTACCGCAAAGGGTAGTAGATTTTAGATGAGATTGTTAGACCTTTCTCATAACCGTCGCCACGTATATGCATCTTGCTTCTTCTCGAGAACAAGCTTCATCGCCGCCTCCGTCAGAGGGTCGCTTACACCAGACATCGCACATCGGAATGGTTCACCAAAGCTTTTTGCCATACACTCAGTCTGGCCTGTCTCTATTAAATGATGCTAGTAATATAGGCAAATGCACCAGTTAGGTTATTTCGAACCTTCTACCGACATGAGTGTTTCTGAGAAGGAGGAGTGTTTGCCCCCGAAACAATTACAACAGGCTGGTTTCATCGCATATACCGGGCAAGCATCCGATGGGCAGCTGACTCCGGGGGATTTGGAGCTTCTGCGGGAAACTAAGCCAGGCGCAAAGAAGGGGGCAAACGCAAAGGCTATCTATATAATGCGCTGCACTACTAGGCTATATGGGTTGACTACAATTGCGTATGTATTCTATTACGCGGAATGGTATGCACTGGCAGGATTATGGGAGTGTTCGCTTAGTATGGACAGACAGGAGAAAAAGGGCAGAAAACGTGAAGACGAGTCAACTTAGCCCCACTGGCATGGGTGGTGATACGGGATCCACTCATCGTTACGAATTTGCAAGCATTCTTCTTGAATGAATGCGATTACTTTTGCGGTGACTATTATCGTCATTATCTAATATATTGATGATAAACTGAAAACATTATTAAGATCAGCGGCAAGGCGTCCACCTGTATGTTGACTAGGACTTAACTGCAAAATGGTTTTACCTTCGAGTTTGTCCAGTACGACATTTATTATTAGGCTGCCCATTATTGTTTACAAATTTCCACATTGTTTCTTTCTGGACGTTTACCTGAAGCACACAAGAAAACAAACACGGGACAGAGCGTTACTAGCCTATCTACGATTCAATCGTTACTGCTTCATATGCCATTCTCACAATTTGGTTAGCTGGACACAATTGTCAATTGTGTAGTGTACGTGATAGAGATATGCGTGTATAGAATATACATGCCAAGCTAGTTAAATACTTCAAACACAATGCACTTCAGATGTCAAGCACAAATTGTACTTGGGGAAGACTTCACGCGATTCCGTTCGCACAGCTTAATTCGTTCTAGGGAAATTTCAAATCGTCTTGTGCTCGTCGACCTGGGTGTCCTTGTACTCCGTCTCGTATTCTTTCATTCCCTATCGGTTTGGCTACTGAAAATGCCTGCCCTGACCATCAGATATAATGTATACGGGTTTGTTCGAAAAGGCTTGCATACGAGAAGACTCGAGCACTGGCTGGCTCACCAGCTGAGTAGTGGTAGAACCCGTCGGCCATTCCGGTGGAAACCGCTGTGAGAAAGAAATGTGCGTGTCGACAGCAGCATCAGGAACGCACGCACAGGGGCCTGAACGGTGGGTAATGAAGTGTAAAATAATCATTCGGCTACAGTCCTGCCAGACCCACGCTCTTGTCCTTCCTTTATGCAGTGTCCTTTTCCTCGTAAAGTCATCCTATCCCGTAGAATAGTCAATGTGAGACGCTCGCTTGATTTCAGCTCGTCACGCTTCGGATCGAATGAGTCCACTAGCCCTCTACATTATGCTATGGGTGCGTACGATGTATTACCTTTAGAATACTCCTTTGTGTTTCAATCATCAACCACGATGCGACGACCGCGAGCTTAGTAGTCACCAGCTAATGACATGATGTTAAGGAGAGAAGCATGGCTCCTATAGCGTTATGTACTTTTAATAAAGACAAAAGGCGAACTCCGGGAAGAGGTTGGCAAGCCAGAAGGGACGGCTAGTTGAGGATGCTGAGCGTCGACAAAATAACATTAAGTTGAAAGATGAATTCCAAGTTATGATATAAATAAACTGGAGACTCTTCAAGCGCGCATTTCGTCAGTGATACTATGACAGCTATTTAATGGAGGACAATAGCAAATGGAGAACGAATAAGGTAAGGGGCGAGTAAGAGGTTGATAGAGCCCGTCAAAGTAGCCCATTAATAAGAAAAGCACTATCGCAAAGGTGCTAGAAACAGAAAACTTCTATGAAAGTTATAATATATTGGTCGTTGCAAGAGAGCTACGAATACAACGGTGGGATCCATTCGATATATGAGGACTGACGTAAAGCATTTTATGGATGCGTACACTTTAGTGTAATGTAGACACTGGTATGCATAAAAAGATATTATCGAGCCAGTGATGCATCTAACGGTATAGCATGATATGTAAAAGCGTCTGTTAGTTGTGCTTTGTGCAAAGAGCAATGTGGTTGGTACACGTACAAAGAAGAAATACGCAGAGAACGAACTACATGTACAGGAATGGCTAGCTCTGCCATTCAAAATCCTAGCATGATCATTATAATATTGTGACAATGTCCTGTACATCGTATGCCATCAATCTATATAGACGTCTGCTATCGCTGTAAACACTTGTTCTGATCGAAGCCTTACCTATATAAAAACAATAGTGTTCTCGAGCCCCGTTACCGTGCCCAAATACCTATCACAGACTTGGCATCATTTAGGAATAAAAACAAACAGACTCCTGTAACCGAGTGTACGCCAATAAAACCACTGACCTGAATCTAAGCCTCAATTCGATCAGAATAATCGTAGCCACCTAATCACTGACTGGACCCTGCAGTTTTTTTTTTTTGTGAATAGTACTTAATAAAACCAATGTCCAATATCTAATAATCAGTATACATTTCATGGCCTCATTGGACAGCAAAGACGAATCAAGAGCTATGAGGATATTATTTTTATTACCCGCCCTTATCAAGACCTGGAGGTTACTATATTGTATTAAAGATATTAAAAAAAGAAATTATGGTAGCACACGAATGACGTGAGCATACGTTATGCCAAAGTGTTGCTAAGGTTAATCTTTGAACCTTATTCGCGGCTTCATCCGGCTTGCATACGTTGCCTCGAGACTCCATTTGCTGCTACCCATCTGCGAGTCGCTTCACCATTGTCTGCAAGAAGGAAAGTGTATGATTTTGGCGTCATCTTTTCCCCGCCAGCGCTCTCCTTCTCGAGTATTTCGATATGCATTATCAGCTATATGATACCAGCGATATTTCTGCGCCACAGATGGACGGTTGGCCGACCGGACAAGACCATGAAATCGCACCGTTTCGCGCTCTATCACACCCCAATATATCCCATCACTTCGAAATACGTACACCACTATAACTACTTCCAACGGTGACGCTCTTCTCTTGCAACGTGTCACCCTGCATACTGCCGTAACAAAGCTGTTGCGACTAAGCCCTAGCCGAAATGTTAGTACGCTACAATATACACTATTCACATATGACACGAGGCAGACAAACGGAGAATTTCGGGACCTGTTCCTGCGGCTCTGGTGCCACTCCGTGGAGCAAGCATGAAGTGTAAACCTAAACTCAGTAGCACGAAAAGACAGGATAAAAGTAAATATGCACACTCGTTTGTGCGTCGATCCCAGCCTTGCTAATTGCTGATTCTAACGTCACTAATAAAGTGCAAGAACGCGGACCACGTTACAGAACGCTGAGTTTCTCCAGCTGTAGACCGCAAAAAGACGTCAAAGGTTGATAATACGTAACGCCGCCGCAAATATTTGACCAACGGAAGAAGTGGTTGATGCAGTAATCTTGCCTGGTTTGTTTAGATTGTTTGTATGAGATTCCGTGCCCATGTGGGTCCTTAAACAGATCTTACCTAATGGTGTCCAGCTGTTTCATAGGGAAAGACGGCCAGCTACGGAGAAAGTTTAGAACAGCAATGAATTCTGTTTTTTACATTTGAAAATTACATAGGCGTTCGTGTTGCCGCAATTGTTAACGGTACCCTCTGACACGGATTACTGGATAACTGCTCACTTCACAGCCTTAGACCTATTATGCAGGCTATATAGATGATCTACGCTGTGATAATTCTTTCTTAAACATCGTACTAGTCATCATTGCCATAATACGAATACTCGTATTCAATGTATGGCCAGTACTCTTTATCTACGGCAACGGTTTGTTACAACTTTGCCCTATGCAAAAGCTAAATATTATGCTACATTTAACAGGGTCTTGAAACCTTAAGAAATTATAGTTTCAGCCATCTCAAGTAATCAGTCCAGCCACTAGACTTGCCCTTGAGTAGCGCGATTGTATGAAGTTAGCGAAACTCACGCGGTCTATGTGCGTATCCATGATGCGGCAATGCTTCATTCCTTTCATTGAAAATTTTCGCTTTAATTTTTTACAAATATGAGAAGCCTCCTCTTAAGCCAATAATAAGTTGTTCTCCTTCGTTCTTACGCGGATTTTTATATTTCACTCAAATAACAGGAACTCGTGAAGGACAAATATATTATGGCTATCTTCATACTAAAATAACCTTGAGCTACGTTGAATTTTCAACTTGTGCTGAAGAAGGCTGAAATTTAAGTGATAATCTGCCATATTGACTTAAAGAAGAAATTTTTCCTAGAAATACATTATATAACGGCAGTGTGCTCACGATTTACATGGCCCGCATTTGATCTTATAATCATGCTAACAATGACAATGTCGTTTTAACGCATTGATCTTAATATGCACGATACGTCCGATACAGCACGGCACGATACAGCGTCTATGATGACCAAAAACATTTGTCGATTATTAGAACACTGACAGTAACAATGATCATACTATATCTGTAGTTAAAATATTCAAATACCAAAATAGCGGTACATACATTTGTATGGTGAGATGTAGTTGACTCAGACTAACAATACCATAACATTATACGACATCGCCGGTTTGTTTGCGTATATTCCGTTTCCAATGTATGTTACTTCGTTGCCGTAGCGTTACAGCACTTTGGCGCTCTTAGCTCCTATTATAGCTCGTATAGCTGATTATACATATATTTACTAGTCTACACCTTTTCACCCTTTACCCTTGATTTGTTTCAACAAATTCCTTTGGGCACGTGCCTCCTAGAGCAGTGCAAAGCTTCCTATCACTCCTTTCTTTCTCATCGCTTTCTTCCCCTCCCATTAATTACCCCTCGTTAGAGGACGATTAGTCAAAATAGACAAAGCCTTCCAAGGCAACAGCAAGCAGTAGCAGCAACAAGCATTTTTTCCGTCGGAGTGGATCTGACGCGGCGTTGAGAGTACGAACGATCAAAGCGTCGTTACAGAAACGCTAACGGGTTCGATGAAGACGAAGATGAAGAGAAAAAGTCTTCGTAAGAAGCGAACACTTTTCGCCGGCCCGCATCAACTTCGAAGCCGGTGATTGTCAAGCAAAATAGATTGGATTACGGGAGGGGGTACGGAAGAAAGCGCGATGAACGTCGCTAAAACGTCACATATCGCATCACCAGAGCATCCAGGTAGTGGCACCAATAGCTCTATCGCAGTTGATCCAATGACTGCAGGATAACTGCCATATAGACAGTCGCGAGTCTGTGCGGCTTAGTATAGGAATCGTTTTACTCGAGACGTTGTATAGTTAAGAAAAGCTGGATATAGTACACTAGCCATGAAAGGCGGGGTTTCCCGTTAGAAAGCGGACGCGGCTTCGCCGTGTGTTCATTCTCAATGAAGGGGGAATGACACAGCATTGAGAAAGACTCGATAGCAGAAGCAGTAAATCTCGAAACCCAGCTCAGAAACGGTAGTGCAACGTCTCTCAGTTCACTAGAATTACTGGGAGCTTTGTATAGTGGGAAAACGGGATATAGGAAAAAAGATGCCAAAGCTTAGAGAGCTCTAAAGAAAGAAAAGAGGAAGATGTCTGCAGTATCTGAAGGTGACACGGCCCATCAAAAAGGTTAATCTAGATAATGGGGCCACGAACCTACACCATAGTCGCAACCAACATCAAGGTAGACAGTAGCTTCCGTCGCCCTTGTGACTTCAACTCACTTTCCTCCTTCCCTCTCCTATAGTCTCACTGCCCCTGATGCTTCACTGACCCCAGTAGAATGAACAGAGCAAGCCCTTCATCCCATCGAGTTTGCTAGCTCACTTAGTCAAGCGAACACCGCTGGCTGCTCTATACCGTATTGTACGTATAGCGTGTAGGTGTAAGCGCAGACTTTCGATAGGTAACACCGACCAACATCCCATACTCCATCGTCCAATTTTGCCCCGAACCCGCTGAAGTCAATTTGACTGCTGGTGGGTAGCAAGTAACTGGATGCTCGCGTTCGCTGCTTTCACAGGCGAGTCTATATATCTTCGGGGCACTTGGGCCTCGATTGCCAGAGCTAGCTGATCATATGCCTTCATTTAACAGTTGCGATGCATACATTGGAAGTTACTCAAAGGTTCAGCTAAAGAGTTTACCATTTTTCCACTATATACTTTTTTGCTTAGAAAATGCTAAGGGAGGAAAATCAAGAACGAACTTGATTTTCTTACAGGAAGCAACGATTATTTCTGGAGGACCCAACTGCCTGAAGAATGGCAAGCGACTGACTGAGAATAAGACACACACATACACGTGAAACAGAAGAAGCACCGAAATCAGCTTGCGCCCCGAGACAGTTAGTTCACATCCTTTTATAAGTAAACGGATCGTCAGCTTCCACGAACAATATTGACACAGAAATGGCCTATTGTGGTACTATAGACGGGCCGCCAGCACTTGAAAGGGCAAATGACTTAGTAAAAACTGTGACTCGTACATAACCCACCGTAGCCACTACCCGTCCGGTTCGCCAACTACATGCTTTTCTGACAAGCGGATAAATATTATTCCCTCACGTATGTATATATTAGTGAGCAAAGTCACGGCACGCTGATGAGGACACCGGTGCTTTTTTTTCTCTCTCTTGTTATTATAATTCAAGCCATAAAACTAGCCCGTTGATTGATGATTATGTTGTTTCTCCATTAGTTATGCTTAGGATGACATTAATATTATTATTACATTATAGGAGGAAGAGAGAGACCCTCACCTAGTTCAGACTTTGCCCCTTCTACATTGTACGTTACAAAGGGTCATTGATGAGCAGATACCATTTCGATTGTGCAAGGGTAAAAAAATCAAAATGCGAGAAATTGCCAACAACTGCAGCTTATTCGGTCGATAAGCTGGGATCAATGAGACTGTCCCTGTACTAATTTGATTTGGCTCACTTAATAAGGGCTCTTTCCACCAAGTCCCAACTCGGCATTTTATCGTAGCTATGTTTCAATGCCATGCGTGAGCTGAAGTTTGTCGACAAGAGTTATACGAATATCGCAGACTTTAATTCGACTTCGCTTTAGCTTCAATCATTCTGTGCGGCAGACCCTGTTGCGTTGAGTGTTCCTATGTTTCTTCTGATTCTACTATGTAGTATTTTTTTTTTTGCATACCATATTCCTGCTCTCTCTTTCTTTCTTGTCCAGCAGTTTCATTACGTGGAGCACATGGGAACTGCTCCGGAGTACTGGAACAGCTAAGGGGAACGAAAAGAGCTACATCGCAGTTAGAGGTATTAAGAATAGTTGTTGTAAGCAATCCTGCAATGCAACGGGGAGGAGCTAAAACTGGCAAATGGACTGTACTGGACGGCACCGCTCCTTGTAGTGAAGGCTATGCCCAAAACAAGAGGCGCCACCAAGCGATCAACGAATGCTCTCCGGACGTGGAAGCGACTTAGTTCCCCATTAATTAATGATCACGCTTCTGTGGCCCGCTACGAGCCGTTGACTACGGAACTGTCTGTCCTTGGAGCGTCTGTCGTACGTACGGACTTTTCCCCTTCGCAGCTACCCTGCTAGTTTCAGCGCATGTAGAGATGAGACCACTGTACGAAAGCCTGGTCAGTTGTGAGGGGCCTTGTAAATGGCCTGTGCCGGGTTAGCTCCTCCGTTCGGAGTAGTTCAACGATAAAGGAAATATTCTAAGCTAGATCAGCAAGTTTTGATGCTATTGACATGCTACTTTGAAGGCAAGAATGGTAGCCATAATTTACTATGCAAGCATAATCAATTAATAGATAGATTAAGACTGTAGATCGTCATTTATGTTTTTGTTCCTTTACGCTGTCCGCTTGGAGTCAGTCACTGGAAGTGCGCTAGACATATTTAAATTGCACGTGAAATTACCCGATGACATAGTTTTAAATAGAAATACAAAACGCGAATCTAATTTAGGGGAAGATTAACTAGAAGAGAAACTGAAGGAAAAGTACCTTATTATTTAAGTGTATGCGCACAATTAGAATGCAAAAAAGATGGTTGTGACACACACAGCATAGCGGAACGAGTGAAACAAGTTTTCTTGCAGTTATCTATTTCAATGAAGTAGACAGACCACCATCCCCACCGTAATCGCCAGCGGTGCTCGATACAGAAGTATAGTAATTATCATTTATTAGTTAGCACAGTCCAGCGGTATTGAATGGTCGGTTTTATGTTTTTGTACGCCACAGAACTTTGATATGAACTTTCTTCCTTCATTCCGTAATTTTTTTATATTCTTAACTCTAGAAGGATATTTGCCTACCCGAGCCGAGGCTATTTCTAGCCGAGAATATTTTCCGGAGTCGAATCTGGCGTATCGACGCTAGCAACGCTTAACAATTATAAAAAAAAAAATACAATGACTACATTAAACACGCGTAGTTTCTTGATAATCGTCGAAGCGCAATATACCGCAAACAATGACAAAGAAGGGTTACACCTATTGAAACCAAGAGCCATCCTTCACGTTCTTTACGCACAACTCAAGGGACGTACCACAAACGCGTTTTGTTTGTCATCGAATTTGCAAAGTTTGAAATTGTTTTCAACATCATACGTAACAAAGCTATTGCTTGCTTGCTTGGTATTATCTATTACCAAGGTAGCTAGCGTACGACATCGTACATTATCAGGCCACAACACAGCCAATATGGGGCCGTCGTTCGTCTGCAACGGCTAACGACGTAGACACTCGCATAAGAAGACAAGCACGCCATACATTGATATACTGGCACAGCTGCGTATCACTGTATCAAACGAGACCGGGCGATATTCTTTCGGAGCGGATGGTAGAAAAAACAGCAGTCGATCTTGCCTGTTTCTTTCCTCCATCTTCTTTTCTGAGCAGTTCTCGATAGGTGCGTCCACATGAAGTTGTTTCGACTTTGAAGACGCGGTTTCGCCCGTTTTGGCTCTGACGCTGCTTTTGTTGTTCCTATTTTTGCTGCTGCTGCTGCTGTCGCTGTTGGATATCTAGTGACACGGTGATGTTTCAACATCTTCAGGAACGATACAACGCAAAGCTTTGACTGAAAAAGGAAGCTATGCAAGAAAAGGACAAGGAAGAAGAAAAAAACGCCCTTTTATACCTACGAGAAAAAGAAAAGTTAGCATCTATACAAAAATAGAATTACACTTAGGACATGCTCAAATACAACATTCTTCTTCTGCACTGTCTGTCCTACTTTACTGCTAGCCCTTGCACTCCCAGCCCTGGGATTTCCCACTGTTTCAGAAGGAAAGGTGGCTCGCTCGTTTCGAGAAACAACTAAACACATCGTTGACTTTTCCGTATACCCCGGATACGTGCTTCTTCCCCGAACAGCCTTCAGTATCCCTAAGCCACACGCGATGTCGGTTGGCCGTCGACAATCGACGAATCCTCGCCGAAGCTAGGGTGCTTCAGAGCGAAAACGAGAACGAATTGGTCAAAAAAGTTACAGCAGTAGAGTTTATCTTTTCAATGTTAGCATATAATGGAGGCAAACAGATGCGCTAATTAGTCTTCTATTATACTGAATCACGGTTAGTCACAATTGTTATGATACTGCAAATTTATTTCACTGAATATATTACAGGGGTTATGTGCATACTACTCTTGGACGTCGAGGGTCACCTGTAAAATGATATAGAAATTATTAATTAGAATATAGCTTTTACGAACATTATCCGCCGACCCCGGCCGAGTGCAGTAACCGTTAGTGCTTTCTTCGTTGCGTCAGGTTGAATTGAATTCATCACACATACGTACACAAAAATGGATGCGTTTTGGAAGTTTGTGTACCAATATCCGGATATACTTGTACGTGTTTAGAGAGCTACTTGAAGATTCGCGATGTTCATATTAGAATATTATTATGGCCTATGACTAGCCAGCGGTGAGCTGCATGGGGTAGCCTAGAGAAGCGATCGTTGGACGAACTAGTCGAAAATACGAGCGTTTCGAGGCTATGTTACAGCTGTTAGATTCTCGGTACTGGCTATAGGCGGCGGCGACGACGTGCAAGCTTCCGTTAAGAGCCCCACTGCCATCGGCATCAGCATTCCATCAACGGGCTCTTCGCGTTCCCCCAGCCGGAAATGCTTCCACCACATCAGCCGACGGCCCTTGACGGTTGGTGGTGACGCCATTCTGAGACGGCACGGAGATACACGCGACTAAAACGGCGAGACCTCATGACGCCTAAAATGATGCCCGAACGATCGTATGTCTTCCAGCTGCTTGCTTGTACTTATGCGTTATTCCAACACAACCCTTTCCGCAATGCAGCACTTGCGGTGACAACAGACACTGGCAACCTTTGGCCACTTCGTATGCCCGCTTGGCCGACCCTGACGTAACGGGTTCGAACATTTCTTGCCTGCTTCTTCCATAGGGGCTTTGCTAAAGCTTGCTGTGTTTTTTTGAGACTAGAAAGGAGGGGCAAGCACGGAGGCGGCGCATTCTCACGTAGTTACCAATATCTACCCCATCCTCGAGATGCCCCATGCTTCTAAGTCTACCCTCTTTGGTTGCTTCTTGTTTGCGGGCATCTCCCCATTCCTCTCCTTAGCAGACGATATATCGCCATATTCGTTTCCACTTATCTTACTAGGGGATACCTTCAATTAACGGCCTCTCTTTGAGATCTATCATCCAATAGTATCCGGAGAGCAGAATAGAATAGAAAGGATAGAGAGAAAGCTAAAATTTAGTGAAGGCAACGGCAAGAAGTCTGTCGCTGTTTATACTCATGTACTAGAGTCTTGAGTGGAACATTCACGACTTTAGTTTTTAGAACAAGCCGGGCGAGCACTCAAATTAACAGAAGAAACTAATACAGAAATACACACACGTAATGCATTCGCTTTTGAATTTGCTGGAAAATGAGAAAACCTCTGAAAGGCTCTTCGAACCTAAACAGGTCAAATGTATCATACACTGGTCGTGTGACATCCAGCTTCTCTATAAGTATAATAGGATCATAGTCACATGTCCAACAACTGGACTGAATAATCCAACAATTGGTAAAAAAAAAAAAAAAAAAAAGCTAGGAATCAATGGCCCAAGTGCCGTCGTCGATGGGAGCTACACTAACCATGTGATGAAACAAAGCAAATTAAATCGTCTTTGTACCTACGATTGTTAACACTCGTGAATAATGCAGGTGAACAGTTACTTCAATCGCTATACATCCTTTACTTTCAGGTTTTTTATTCGTATTTAGAATATATAATAGTACTAATGCACCGCAGGTCTGTACGACTTGCTAGACATCGCTATTGTCTTAACGGAAGTGTAATGAGGAATTGTACTTCAGAGGGCCCCAAGGTACCAGCTACTTGTTTAACTTCAGTGTCCCTAAGCATCTCATTTCTCACTTCACTCGCGTTCGCGTTCTCCCCATAGACACAAGCGTTTCCTATTTTTCCGCCTCGTCCATCCGCAGACCTTTTCCACTTCTTTCACAATGCGCAGTTGTTCCTATAGTCCCGGCTCCATACACGCTACTGCTTGCCTAAGCACCCTAGAAGCTTAAGCGTACTGTATGCCTATTCAACATCATAGGACCAGTCCAGTAACAATGCAATAGAAGAAGAAGCATTGGCGACGACGGTAGCAGCGATTGCAATCGTAGGTACACGTTGTCACAGTTGCCTGAGGCAAGGAAACAGGCAAACAGCCCTAGCCTTCTTTTGGGGGTTTTCCCCTTGTAAGCAAGTACGTCACACCTTCTCCTAGATACCATGCTTTTACTTTTCATATCACCCCTGTTTCGTTTTTCTCCTGTCGATGACTGCTGTGAAGCCACGGCTAGCCGGCCGGATAAAGGAGACAGATAGACGCTCAGAGTCGACATGGACTTCTTCTTATCGGTGGACAGCCAAACAGGGCAGGACCGCTGGCCCAGTGTATTTGCGCGGTCATTCGTATAATCGCATGATTTTCAGCTCAACTCCGACGGAAAGAAGCTCTTCTTGCCTCCATCCTCCTCCTTGCGCCACGACCACCAAACCCTTCTTATTCCGTTTTTTTTTTGTTGCTTCTTCATCTCCGTCATTGTCTTCGCTTTTTTCGTCCTTCTCCTTTCATCATCAGCGGCCACTGCCCCAGTATATATCTATCTGTTTATGTACGTGTATTTCTCGTGCTCCCTTGCCGCTTGTTTTCTCGCTCTGTTTCATTCGAAGACTGTTCGTTTTGCTGTTTGAGTTTGTCGCATGACTATGCTTTACCTTACTACTTGCCGCAGCATTCTCGTCTTTTTGCCCTTATTTTACCTCTCTTTTTTTGCCTCTTCTCTCAGTCTTTTGCCCAATGCTCCTGATCTGGATCCGACGGTCGGTCGGTCGTGAATCGTACATCGCACGTTCCACATCGCTGCCGTATAATGCAATTCCCTGACAGTTAGCCAGCCACCCTTTTTCCCAATGCATCGGCAGGATGTGCTGGAGCCCTTAGACTCTGCTTTCTACTCTAGATCCGGCTGACGTTTGCGAGATCCTTCGTGATAGTTGGATGGAAGTAGAACGAGGCTAACTTTACTTCTTCCTTTTGGTATTCTTGGTGCTTTTTGGGTATTTCGAATTTTCCCTTGGAGCCCCCACACAACGCCCTTTACCCTTCATCAGAAAAAGGCGAGTCCGGGATAATCGAAACCCTCAAGGGACAAAAAGAAGTGTCGGCATACGGGATGGTATCTTGCAACCGCGGTTTCAGGCTTTCAGTCAGTGTAATTTAAATAGATTTGCAACTCAAAAAAATAACGGTACCGATTTTGAGTAAAATAAGGCTGAATAAATAGGACAGATTCAAAAAAGGCATACCCACAATAAAAATTTAAAAACACAGGGAGATTTAGTGACTGAGGCTTTACAGCCAACGCTGATCGATGACACATTTATCAGTGTCGTTTAATTACAAGCAATATACTGTATGTTACCCGATCTGGCTTTGGCTTAACGTATTAAAGCCCTTCTTCGCTAGCGGCATAGGTAGTGCACCAATGAAACTGGCCGATCTAGCTGTCTGTAAAAGTTTACCTTATTTCTAGGAACTACATCCGCCGAACGATGAGATTGTCTTTTTTACTAGGACTGATATGGATTTCTAAAAAAAATAGCTAAGTAACAATGCTTCACCGACCTGGCTTTTTGTGTAAAATAAAAGAAGCCATGATGCGTTCATCATGAGCGCATTTGCTCACTAACAACACACAATTATGTCTAGTACGTTATAACAACAAAATGGCGGTTTACGCGAGTTTTTTTTTGGAAACTTTTAGGTACATCCATTTATGGTGTCAGCGTGCCATTTGATCATAGTTATTCTGGTCGATATATATCTATCAGTATTCGTGAGTTACCCATTTACACCGTGCACAATACGTGGCTACATAAATCCAAGTTTTCTTCACAATTTATACCTGAAAAGCATAATAAATAATAATAAGCTATTAGGAAATGGCATATTGATAGCAACTGGCCGAAATCGCCAACGAAATAATTTCTAGATGTAGATATGCATTTTATACGACGAATTTTTCTTATTTTTACTGACATATAGCTTTACTTAAATAATTGTTTCGAGCTTTACATCCAGTAATAAATCCTTTGGGCATTGCTTTAGACGGCTGGCTATTTTTAGCACAAAGCGAATTGTATTTATACCCGAATCCGGACCTAGATCACCTCACGTATTCCTCCGTTTAATAGGGAAAACATCGCTATTGCTCTATCACAAAAACAGGTATAACTTTATTTAAAAATCTAATTCAATAGTTCAATATATTGGCCACTAATCGCTACACCAGATGTATTTCTTTTACAGACATATGTTTACATAGGTTACATTTGTTGTACTTTTCCGTTCTTTTACATGACAACTAGATCTCATGTATGTTCAAAAATTGAAAAAGGAATAGGGCAGAAAGGCAGCAACATTTGCATCAATGCGCTTATTCCATGGGTACGCTCCCATTATTAGTTTCAATGTCTTGATTCCAACCTTATGAACTAGTTTTATATTGCCACCGTGCCTTTTACAGCAACGACGCCACAAGAGACTCGAACGTTTCACGGATTCGCCCAAGCATGAGTACTGTTAAGCTTAAGCACTAAAACACAGCGAGTGTTGGGAGCGTCTGCGGCGATCCCCGAGGTCCACGCCCACAGGACAGCAGTTACGCGCCCTCGTCAATTTACATGCATGCCCACTATCCGTACATCGGACAGGACGTCTCCAAAGCCTGCCGCTCCGCACTGCCTGCTTGCTTGCCCAAGAAATACCTGTCCATGAGAACATAAAGGAAAAAACCTAACCACGTTTTTCATTGTTCCTCATCTAACAATGGAGTCCGATTGCTCGACTGACTACTATCTGCTATCTGACAACACTATTTCGTTCTAAAGAAAAAAAAGAGACGGTCAGCAGTTACACTGAGGTAGCAGCAGCGCAACTTCAATCAGAAAAAGAAGGGCCATTGCTCGGTTTGCCCGACAACTCTCAATGCAACTACAACTGCTACTATAACCACAATGTATAAGATGTATCGAACCAAGGCATCGTCTGGAATATGGGAACTTTGTGTAAACCTCGAATAGGACGGAGGCTTAACCCAGCCCTGCCAGCACATATGTATTTTAGAGGTGTATAGTCACATACACATACCACTGATATGGGATTCTTTATTTTCCCCTTGTTCCTCGTCCGTATTGTCGTTGTTGTCGTCACTAGGTCGTCTTCGTCGATCTGCCATTCTCGCTGTGACGCCGCAGAACTTATCCTGTGGATCCAGATTTGGATGTGGAAAAGGGATCTCATCCCAATACGTCCTAAAATCCTCAATATAAATCACTATTCGACTCGTCGTTGAAGAAGTCGTATCGCTTGCTCAATTGCATAGACAAACACGACAGATCCCATTATACTTACTAGCCTGCCTGTCTGTCTCCTCGCCGGCTTTCACTTAGTTTTGCGTACACCGGTACAGCACGTTTCTTCTGTGTGCACACTAGTACAGCTGCCTTTTTTCTCTCTTTTCTTCTGTCTATTACTGTCTTACTGCTCAGTCCAAGAATTGAGAGAAAGGTAATGAAAAGCAAAAGGAAGAAACAGCATTTCCTTTTTCTTTCCTCGTCTATTATCTGTCTCTTCATCCATCCCTCGGCGGCATAGAACTCTACTCAGTAACTCGTCGAAGACCCATCGTCTCGCCGGCTCGTTCCCGCCTGCCTCGACTCAACTACAGAGCTACTCCTTTCAACTATCTTACTATTGGAACCAACGTGACGCTATGTCGTCGGTTCAAAAACTGCTTCAGGCTCCACCGTTACCTCTCCCAACGCCAACCCTTTTCTGCTGCACTGTTCCTCATCCGATGTCGTTCTTCGTCTCTAACTCCCCCCGACTGGTTCTCTATTCCCACCTTTTGCCTTAGTTCGGTTGCTTACTCTTGAGCCTGGAATATTCCTCCTGAAAGATCCCTAGTCTTTCCTCATCCATGGCATGTCCTTCGTTTTTGCGCGCGACCTCATCTCCCCTACTGGCCGCCTGGTTGGCTAGAGTTCCCGTGCTCCATTTCTCGCTCTCTCCTTTTCAAAGCTGTCCCTTGGATTTTTCTGGCTTTCTTCATTGCTTATCTTTCAAAGGAGGTAGGACGCCACCCTTTTTTCGTAGATTCTTGCCGGTTGCACAGTGCTGCGCTGTTGCCTACCCGAGACAGGAAGTAAAGCAGAAGTCAGAGGAACTGATGGTGCTCACGAGAGCTCTAGGTGCTCGCAGCGCGCAGACAGCAGTGAGAGCGGAAGCAGCACAATAATCGCCAACCTTCTAAAGGAAGGAGTTCGTTAGACGAAAATATGGCCCCGGCAGCATTCTCCCATTCGAACCAATATCCATGTACAATACCATGCCCATCGATTGATTCGACGTTCGGCAGCGGAACAACATTAGGCCCACATGCGATGCAGGGTCCACAGTTCGGCACTTGTCTGCCCTATGTAAGGGTTCAGTTCAAGCGCGGCCTCGATAATCATGAAAACTTGGACCGTTTGAATTTTCTCACGTCTGTTATTACTTTGTCTATGGGCTCGCAAATATAGGCCTAGTGCAGCGATTATTTACGGGTATATTGCCAATGCGACTAGGGCACTATGATATATACGTTCAAATTATATATATATATGCTAGTTGAACAGTGGTAGTTTGAAATTATAATGTTACACAGTGGCTTACCGTATACTGGAGGCTGGGTGTATATGTTGTAGGGGAAAGAAAGATTGCCGGATCCGCGGTTATATATATATATTGGAATTTGTGGGGATGATTTAAAATCTTATGTTTATCCTCTGACCCTCCTAGTTGATACTTCTCATATACCTGCTTCCGTGAATTGAGCGTTCGACTGTTAAGTCGACTAATTCTTTCACCCATAAGTAACTCTGTAGCAAGACATTATCGCCCCTTCGTTATACTCGTGCTTCTCTAGATCGATTCGTTTAAATAGCTGAGCATGAGATTAGATGTCACTGGGACGTGGGTTACGACGTATGCGCGCAACTCTTGCCGATGTTCCAAGTAGCATGTTAAGGCATCCAGCAAGTGGCTTCTCTACTGCAGCAGCAGCAGCTGCTTCGTACCGTTAACCAATGGTCCCCGAGTTCTAGCCTGAAAACAATGTCCGGGGATAAAATAAGGTTTAGTGCAAGCAGCTGTTTGCTTACTATATCGACGAGCAACGTACAGAGAAGCAAACAATTACCGTGACCGTTACCTGTTGAGCAGAAACGGGCAAAGCGCATAAGTATTTATGGTTTCTCACTAGATAAGTTCGTTCGATAAGTAGTCGAGGAAGCATCAGCCTCGCAAAGCTCGTAGTTTGGGCGAAAAGCGACTTTGGGAAATATTTGAGCGTTTTGCTGCCGGCCCAGGCTTAGGAATACGGTGTTCTTTCCAGGTAGTCAGACGAGAGCGAATCTTCATCGAATAAAAACACGTGATGCGTTACCATTCAATTGCCGATACCGTCGAAGCACTGTTTACAACCAGTTCGCGCACTGTCTTGCAATTGTAGACGAAAATTTATCCATTGACTTTCTCAGATTAAGCCTTAACAATAGACATTTATATTGTTTATTGCGTGATAATTGTCAATTCACGCTTTCTGCTATCTTTAAATCGCTCTTTATATTACAGAGAAGAGTTTTATCGGTAATAATACAAGATTGACACCTTCCTCAACGATATACGTTTCCTGTGCCAGCGAGTTATGAAATGTCTACAATGGATTTACTATATTTAATGTAAGGTTTATCAATAAATAGGTACATTTTAACAAGCCACACATCGGCACCTGTTCCCAAATTAGTTGTGAATATAAAGCGGGTATCAGCTCTAAACGAGGATCTATAAATATGGTAGTAGCTCTGCAAATGCAGGATAGCTGGTCATCGTGCCGTAACACGTTCACTTCATACTGGCAACGGTGCCAGCCCCACTGGCATGGTATAGATCTGATGGAAAGAGACTTGCGTCTTACTTCTTCTGTGGTAAACCGGAAACCAACCGGCAGCAGGGACCCAGGAATAACGAAAACAAAAGAAATTTTACCAGCTTCAAGCTACAGGACTAGTTATCGTTGGAAGCAAAGTTAGGGCGGTGCACACCAGTACCACAGTGGTCTCCGGCAGGAATGAACAGAGCGGTTTAGAAGAGCAAGATGGATGAACTCGCACCAACCGAGTGGAAAAAAAGTAGAGAAACTACAGCTGGCCAAAGAAGAAAGGCTCGTAGACCTGGCAACGGTTGGGTTAGTTGGCGTGTGGATGGATTCTCAAGTTTAACCTTCCTTACTGCCTAGCAGTACGATATCCTCATATCCCAAATCTGACCCTAAATTCGCATTTGGGCAACACACACACACACATATATACCCCCAAAAACGGGTTCTCAAGCCCCAGTCTTGGTGCACACCTAGGGGACATCGACTTTTGCTACATGCTTCGTATCCATTTTATGGTCCCTACGAGGCACAGAGATGTGAAGTTGGTGACATCGACATACCAACGTCTATTAGTGAACCTTTATACTGCGAGTTTGACGTCTGATATCGCCGTCTATCTGTTGAAGCCCGGGTTAAAACCTAGACCACGAAATGTTCTTAAGATTAGCAAGCAAATACGTTATCTACAAAGCTATCACGAGAAGGACATTAGTAAATGTGAATCTAGAACAACGACATGCTTGGTGACCGTTTATAAAACGAGCACTTTACTGCATGCCTACTAATCATTCTGGACGAGGTTATATGCACGTTGCGAATCGAACTGTTAGGACGCATCCTTGGATTCGGCCGTAAGACTCCGTTGCTACAGGTTTATATACTGATGCATCTGACAAAGTAGCATGTTTAAATAGGCACCGGGCGTCCTAATATCAGTATGTCGCTAGAACACAGTCATAAATGCTGCTTTGCCGACGTGTAAAAGGGAATGTGACTACTTCGAAAAATGCGTTTTGAAACGTTCCGCTGCTAAGTTGTATTCCGAAAGGATGCATCGGATTCACAACTTATCTATGAAATCCAGTCAACGAACATAGGTTGCCGCGTCCACGTAGCTAGCAGCCAAAGCCCGCGGTTACGGGAGAAAAATAGGGCATCCAACTTTTCTCAAATCCGGATCGACATCCTCAAGTACGGCGTCTTCATGATCATCATTGTCTGCGTCGAATCCCAATTTTTTTCTGTATCCAGTCCAAATCGACAGCTCCAAAAAAGTAAATACCTATCGATATCTCTTCCCCGTACGCAAGATTGCTTCAATCCTGGCCCATCGCCTCAAGCCAGCGGCCGCTCCAAGAGAGGAAGAGCAACTGGGAACAACAGCAGCAGGCATTAGAGCTATGGATACAATAGGGATAGGCGTGAAATCGATAATGGCCGAGGCGTTGATACAGACTTCTAAAAATTGGACATTTAAAATGAGAGCATCGGGAGATTTTCAAGAGAAAAAAGCGAATCACAGCTTGAACAGGGGAACTGATTAAGAAGGCAGCAATGCATACACATCGAGAGAGATTAACCGACTCGCATGTAGTCTCAGAACAAATGTAGGACCCCGCTTGCGTCGACAAAAAAAAGAAAACCTAATGCAAGTTGCAATGAGAGACTAGATTCCGACTCTAGTGAACACCAGAGTTACTAGTACCTGTAAGAAAAACGGTAGCAGTAAACTTTATGTGGGGAAAATGATCAAAGCGAAACCTAAAAAAGGTCCAATACATCCGACAAGACGTGATGTTTCTTGTGGCGCGTCACAAAATGTCACGGTGGTCAAGCCTAGCTAAAGGGCAGGCAAAGGTATTCAGCGGCAGCTTGAAGACTTGCGAACGTCCGCGTTAGCTACCAATACGGAACGTCGTAACTACATAAAAGTTTATAAACTATTCGGTTGTCAGGAAGACACACACGGGCTTTTAATAGAGTGATGCTGGCAATAGTTAATTGGCAGCATTACGGTGTACATTTTTTTCTGGACGAACAACCAAAAACGAAAATTGTGAGCTCGTTCAAAGCGAAGACTTCCGCAATCTGTTTGCTTCCAACCACAGCGAAAAAAAAAATGAGATAGGTGAGGATCTAAGAGTTTCTCTCAGTTCATTTTTCTTTCCCTTTGGTTATCGTTGTGTCTTATACTCGTGTTTACCGACAGCATAGCGTATAACGCGGAGCGGACTAGTATCCACTGGCCTTATCGGACCAACTAGCCAAAACTTTACCCACAGATCACAGATGGCGAGTTGATAAATAACCCAGAGGATCACTGAGAGACAACGTTGATTCTTTCAATTGAGAAAATCCGCAAGGGTTAACGAATGGCGGTAAGCAATTTTGTGCACGGTGTTCGAGGTCGAAACGAAAGGAAGCCAGGTCAATAACAGCATTTCTATAACAATAGCACCAATAGTTCGAAAATAGTCGAGGGGAAAAAAACAAGCAGGCCAGGCATTTCACAGGAGCTCAACAACTAGCCCAAATATCAAATCGAATTTTCGTATACTACATCTCCATACCATGGCGGCCAACCCGCGAAACTCACCTAGGACCAACAAGTTACCCCCACGGAAAACGAGAGTATAAAACCTTGAGGAAAAATCTTCCCAAGCTAACGTGTCTTTTTCGTACTTGCAACTACTGCTTGCCAACGTTCGGCACATCCATCTCCGCAATTATATTTCGCATTGCCTCGTTTCGCATATGGTGCACTTGCGCTTTTCTCGTATCTCCCCATTGTCTCGCCTCAAACGGCAGCATGTTCATTTCTAGTAAACTCCACCTGACTGCTTACAACAAAAACAGACTACCGTCACTCTCTAGCAGAGTCTGACTAGATCCGCACGTCCCTGTCTATACGTTTCCAAGGAAAGACCTGCGCAGTTCAGAAGTAGACAAGAGGTCAGCAGACACACAGCGGTAACATAAGATTGAATGGGAAACTACAATGGCCCTGTAGAAGCAGTTGTCGAAACAGCTGCCCATTTACGCCACGTCCCAATATATAAAATATTATTTAATACTTGTTTTTTAAAACGATTTTTTTTTCGAGATAGCTTTGAGCGCTCAGTCAGAACTGATATTTGTAAAACCTGCTGGCAAAGTAAGTGACTGACCAAATCGGCAATTTTGACCCACTTTTCGATACTTTTCAACCCCAGCGTCTGATACTGCTGTACATACATACAGGTCTCTTTCATCCAGCCGTATGCGAAATGTTATCGTGTGATTCAGAGCATTTCTGGCACAAAATCTTTCAGTAATTCTAATCGATTATGATTTTTGAGGTGTAGGGAAACTGACGCTCTATTGCGCCTCCCTGTAGAAAGATTAAAGGGTCTTCGTTTTTCTTTAGATACTTTAATCCATTTTGACTTTCGAACACGCGAATACACCTTAGTCAAAGAAGTGTTATTCTGGCAGCCGATGCAAAAAGGCTTCGTCCTTGGAAGCGGCCCATTTGCGGACCTCGGCCTCCGTTCTAAAATGTTTGCTGCATTAGCCGAAAGAAGTGATAATCAGATGGAGCGATATCTGAACTGTACGCCTCGTGCGGCAGAGTTTCCCATTGGAGATCTGTTAGCCCTCGCTATCTTATCGAAGTAGCGTACAACGGTGTCACGCAGCAGTACTACTTTGCATCGCCCTCTAGCGATACAACTCCTTGTTCTGTCGATTCTATGGCGCACAATAATAAGTTATAATGTACGTTACGGTGTGCTGTTTGCGTACGGATTTGAGTAGCTCATAACATAACGCTGTCCTCATTCCATCATATGCAGGGGCGCTACTTTTAATTATAAATATTTTTTGTGCCGCTGAACTGGGGGGATCTAGTCATTCTGGTTTGAGTTTAGGAATGTGTTAAAAGACTATCATATTTATCGCCGGTAACAATCTGCAGAAGAATTACCTTTTTTCTATTGCGCACACAATGAAAAGTATATTGTCAGACGATTTTTGTCATTTCCACTGAGCATACAGGGGTTTACTTTCTCTCCTTTTCAATCTTCCCTAGTGTATACAGACAATTGACAGCAGTCTTCTGGTAGAAGATTCCTAGATGTGCAGAGATTCCTGGGTCGGCTGCGTCACACGTTGCTTAAGAAATGCCTGCAGTTCTTCATTTGTTTCTTTTCGGCGTTCGGAGAGTGGTTGGCCGTTTAAGTGGAAATCTCCGCTTCTAAAGCTATGAAAAAATACAAACTCGGATCGGCTTTCCAAGCAGTAATTTTTGTCTCCGACAGGCACGCCCGACAATCAAAAGAACCGTTCAACGTGATTTCAGCCGGATACGACGCTAGCGCCATCTGCTGGTTTGAATGGTAACTTTTTACTCAACATTTCCAATGTCTGATTTCACCAATCTGAAGACTGTTTCTGTAACTACGAAACGAAGTGTATGTATAGTGGGCATTTATCAACAATATTTGCCTCGGATCGGTACCCGTAAAACCTATTCATAGCGGCCTTATTTGTATTGTCATCCGTTAAAGTTTGCCGCATTTGAAACGAGAATGTGAAAAGCGCGTACGAACATTTCTTCCCGATAGTAAGTTGCTTACGATGATTTACTTAAATAGCTAAGGACACCGAGAACTGACAGAGTACTTCTACTAGGACTAGGCAAAGCCGAAGCATAAAGAAAAATGAAATGCATATAATTTTATTTAATGAACTGATACCACACACGTTTTTTTATATAATGCAACGTATGGACAGTGTTCCAACCGATAATGAACCAAGCGCAGTTACGTACTTGATATAGACAGCTGCGTCTCTATGAACAGAGGTAATCTTTGCAAATAACCTTCGGGACAAATAGACGTTTCAAATCTAACCGCCTAAATTGGCACCGAAAATTAGGCCAAGGACATTATACTTACTCCCGAATCTCGGTAAAGCCGTCGAGTTGCTCTTTAACTATTATACACACATGTGGCCATTCTCGCTTGTCGTTACTCGAATGAAATGTCTTGCTTATCTTTGTGCTAATATATAACAGTGTATGTCTGAAAAGTTTTGCGTTCGAGTAGTTTTTTTTTTCATTTTTAGGCCAAAAGTCAAAGTAAAGCCAAGTTTCACGTCGCGATCGCATAATTTAAAACAATCCGAGGCAGTGTTACAGTTTTCTATTCTCTCGAATAGAAGAAACGAAGCTGAATATATATATATTTCTTTTATTTGTGTTCAATAATAAATCATGCCGTGCATTCCTAGTCCTGTCGGAGATTGACTCAAACCTTTCTATGTTTTCTACAAGCGAACATTAGTCGACCAACAGGTCGTTTGTTCAAGCCATTTCATTTGATAGGCGAAAAGCATCTCCACAACTAAATACATTTATATGTACGTACATATACTTCAAGTGGTAGTACTGCAAGCTTTCCGTGAGAAAGCTGTAACAGAAAATACTTTTTTACACTGCGGTACAGCACGTTCTCCTTCTATAAAGGTCAGGCGAGGTTCCCCACACACGTAAACGTAGCTTGAAGCGCAGGACGTAGTGGATACATCCTAGCGTCCTTTACTTAACGAGCGAGAGGGAAGATGCAGAATAATGCTTCGGCTCCAGGTTGCAATGAAAGATTCTCACTCATTTATGCCACTTGCTTTAAAGGAACCGAAGGCCCACTTCGGGCGTCGAGCTGCTTGCAGACTACTCCATCCCGGAGCCCGTCCCTAGAACCGAGAACGGATAGTGGAGACAAACGGAATAGGGGGTCATGGCCGTTCAGGCCGCGCTGGCGAACTGGCGATTTTTTTAATGCACCTCACAGATGATGCTAATGAAGAAAACACCTGCCTCATTACATTTCGAAACTGTGCAAACAATGAGCCGGTCGCATACAACCAAGGAGGCAGCTGCACCAAGCAAGCCGCCTGCCCTAGTGAAGGGGGTCAATAAGAATACGGGAGTTTCTGCACCACATACTTAAGTCATCGCACAGATCCATGAAACGTAACAGTAGCTTTAGTAGCAGTGGTCCTAGCCCGAGTTTCGACCAGACACATTACCCTATACTAGGACCGTCACCCCTGTTACCCCACGTACTGAAATCTCCTCTCTGGAATGCAGCCCACGTCTGAACCGCGTCGAACTTTAGACCTCCCTCAGTGGTGGTCTTTGTCCGCTCCCTGCCAGCTGCAAGCGGCATCACACTTTTAGATCAACATTAACTTCATACGGACATGAGCGACTACGTGACGAGCTGTCTGTAGGCGATGTCCATTGCGCATTTAATGGCTTGCGTTGATGCAACTACAATATATCGATACTTATTAGTTACCGCTCTTTTGTCATGGTAAAATTAGACAAAATATTACATTTTCCAATTCGCTTTACTCATTATGTAAAATCAAGCATGAGTGATTTATAATGATGACTATTTATCCATATGGATGAATAGCAAGACTGACTGTATCTAACAGAACACAGATAACTATTATTATAACAGTAGTACACGATCTGGTCATTCTTATGTTACAATATCTGTAGCCAACTGTCGTTAACTAGCAGTAGCCGCATCAGCCTCGGTCCTCTTTCACACTTAGAGTAATCTACGAGCTGTTTCTCGATTTAACACGACATATGCTTTCTTTGTTTTGTCCATATACATTTTCTTCGCTACTCCCTAATCGATACACGTTATAACGAGTCAATCAACTTACGGAGACATCAGCCTGTGCCTACGCTGATGTACCATCGCAGTCTGGGTGGCTGACACGTCTCCCTGAGCGCGTTGTCATAGCAACAATAGCTAACACGTGTGCTGATTTATGTCGCAGCATTGGCAGACATTGTCAAATATAAATGACGAAGGAAAATACGAAATGAAGGAAGAAATGGTACTGTTAAGGTCAGTAACTGCTGATTCAAGGCCCATTCCGGTTAGATGACAGGGCAGGATTCCGAGAACGTATTCACACAGGATGAACAACTAGCAGAGCTAAGCATTAAGCAAATACCTTGACCGTTTTTACTCCTCTACTTATGAACTCGTCTGCGTATTGCAGACGTGTCTCTAGACAATCGAGCGCAGTCATTTCTGCGTCATCTAGCGATTCGTTCATCACTGCAATCGTTTCCTGTTCACGCACAAACTATACACCTAAAAAAGATACTGGGTCGGATTAGTCCAAGCAACCTGACTAGGTTTACCTATCGCAACCAATCGAGCCAGCCACTCAATCGGCCATTCTGAGCGAGCGTCTCGGGCGTTTCCAAGTATCTCTATCTCTGTCACAGCGCCACTCGCAACTACGTTATTTACTGTCAACGTTGCATACCCACTTATGTAGATGCTGCTGTTTTCAATTTGCCCGTGTTGTTTCCGTTTTCATTGAACATTTTCAATTCTAAGCAAGATTAAACCGTAACGACAACAATAACATAAGTGGCAGCACTGAACGCTACAACAGCGACGATTGAATACAGTAGCAACAACAATATTACACACAATCGTTACTACACCGTCCGGTTGTCAACTTTACCTTTACCTTCTGCTGGCCATAACCAATACTATCGCTTTATAACATTACTTGATTGTTTTCAAAATGAATGGGAAAATTTATTATCTTCCTCTTACGACGCTATCGACAATACGGCGCGTGTAACAACGTGGCCCTCCTGGACGCTCGTGACATCTTGCCGCCGCTAGTTGAGTGATGTACATATTGGAAAACACAGTTGGGAGTTTTGTCCATCAAGTATCATGCTACAAGCAATTACACCTGTACGTAGTGCTACGTAACCCAGTTGGGACAACCAACTAACTAGATCGCCAGTAACGGTCCCACCAGTCCAGGTTTTGCGCAACGACCCCATTTTGCTATCGCCTCACCTCAACTAGTTGTTTGAGTTTGTTGTCGCCCAGCAAAATACTAGATAGTCTATAAACGGATTCACCAATGAGTTTGACTGGACGTCTGGCTACTTACTAGCAAGCGCTCACTTCGCGACTGGCTTTTATCTCATATCCCCGTTGTCGTTTATAGATGTAGACTCAGCATTAAGATCCTGCTATCTTTTATGCTTCTATCCATCAGGCCACTGACGAAACGGCACGTTGAGCCACAGCATTACCTAAATAAAATCCTCTTTAGCTTAGAAACCCGTATTTTACCTACACGACTAGGTCCACGTCCGTCCCAACTAGAATTACATGAACGGCAAAAGGTGCCGGCAGCTCTCCGCCTTCACCTTTACTTCGCTGGCTGAGACTTACAGCACCTACGACCGTTTCGTATTTGACTTTTTTCCTCCCTTCTCCCTCTTTCACGTTTCTTCCATCCTCTATTTGCGTCGTCAAAGCAGCAGCAGGCTTCGTCGTCGCCGACGTCAACAACGATGAAAAGCAGGTCTACCCAGACATACCCCAATGAAGCAGCAACTGCGTCAGCCGCCAGTCGGCCTTTTGCGACGAACGCGGCGATTGTTCGGGCTTGTGGTGCTTTGTTACTGCCGGTGCTGCTGCTGCTCTTCTACAACTGAAGAGTTCTCGCCCACGAATGGAAGCACTTATGACGCCGCATACAGCAGCTGGATAGCGGATAAGGAGAACATGCAGAAAGAGGGTTGTCTATAATTTTATTATGTACTATTTATTTTACTACTCGGTCGTCCTTTGCTGAGCTGGCTGCTGTAGGAGTGCCGTTTCGTTGTACGTACCAACTACCTCTCCATCCCGATCCCGTGTAGTCCCATTTAGCTTTCGTTCCCAGTATCAACCCGCTGGCGGAATATTGCACGAGGACGTACGGTTCTTTTTTGCTGTACAGCCCAGTTTTCTCAATGGCAATGCTGTACACATACAGGTAAGTAGGCTGAAACCGGCCACTCGTCGAAGCGAATTGACGGCCAAAGCTTTTTTCCACGTGTGCGCAAAACGGACACGAAAGCAATGAACTCAAAGGAAAAACATGGTGCTCGGACTCAAATGAAGTTAAAGAAAGATATACGGATTGAAAGAATAGGTGCTATAAGACTTTATGAATCATTATAAAAATTGTTGTATGTAATTGGGTTGTCGATATTCTTCGAAATATAGATGTGCTAGTCTAGGCTTGAGGCTGGATATTATTTTAGTAAATATGTCACAATCAGTACGGCCAGAAGAGGTATTGGTTAAAAATTAGCACAAATCTCATGTAGGTCAAATGCAGTTTCTCAAATCTCATGCAGTCAAATGCTAATGTAGTTGCCGCCACATATGATAAGTGTGGTATATAAATCAGGCAAATGAACGGTCGATTATATAGATATATAACGAAGCATATTTTAAAATAGACGATAAAACCGTGGAATAATAAGTACGTGACTTACTCTATTTTTTTATTATAAAACCAATTTGCATTAAGTTTTTATATATATATATACATATATATAAAAAAAATACACATATATATATATAAGGCGTCACTTTATATATATATATATATATATATATATATATATATATATATATATGTGACGCCTTCATTTGACGGCGAAACTAGTGCAGATAAAAGATCAAGCAGGAAAAGGTGGCAATAGAAGGACACTCTTCTAGCATCTCATCCTCGATTGTTGAAAGAGTCGCGGCCTGTCGTCTATAATTACGATCGATGTTTTATACTGCTCTTGACCTTTCACTTTTTAATCGAACTAAACTTTTATAACGGCATAAGACCCTTTCTACAATGAAATGATAACATACACAGTTGAACGTGTGTTGGCTAACTGCGAATATGTGAATAAGGTATCAGATAGGCAATAGTTCTATTTGAATTAGCAATACTACCGTAGTCCTTATTGAAACCTGACAAAGCTGGCAAAAGGCACCGGACGCCTTACGCTTCAAAGGCGAAAAACTGAATATTTTGTCCTACTGTGCATCACTTCGTAGATTTCAATAAAAATCCATAATCGTAATGAACTGGAGTGACACTAGAGCGGGCCGGAGCCGCAGACCTCAGCTGCAGTCCTGCAGTCCCTCATATCCTACACACCCTCTCATAGCCAATTTTACTTTTCGATATTTCGTTCACTCGGAAACCGCTCGCGAACGGTCCTGCTTTTCTATTCTAGTCTCGAGCTATTTCTTTTTTTTTTTTTCTTACTCTGTGGCAGGATCGAAGCCGAGTTCGGGTTGTTCGAGTCGAATCGGCCCTGTGTAGATCTCGTCGACTCTATTTTCCCGCCTGCCTGCTGTCGCTCAGTCATCCAAACGTTGACACATCCTCGCCAGGTGGCAGAACACGGTTGGGAGGTAGGGCAGAACGCTGTCGGTGGCACCTGCTTCCGCTGAGCGACCGCAGCACAGCGGTAGCATCAGCCTACGACGACTTCGGGTCTGCTGCTAATACTGCTACAAGAATAGTGAGTCGGTTGGGAGCGTGAGCACTCGACTGTGCGCGCTTTAGCTGCCTTTTTTGGTCATGAAGGACAACGCTGGGACGATAGCAATGGTATTTCGGTTCACAGGTTCGCAGGAAGAAACTAGTGTTCTTTGTACTACAGCATTAGCAGTAGTAGCGGCGGTTCTTGCTTAGCACCTGAGTGAGATACAGTCGTTGCAACAGCGAAGGCCAAAAGGCAGCCACCAATAGTAATTGTGTCGTATTGCCCATACCACACTAAATCAAGATGACCTGCCTTAATCGGAGACTTTGCAAACTGATCGGTAGTTTCGTATCCCCCTTCAAGAAACAGGCGGCTCTTGGTAACCTGGTAACACCGCGGCGAAGGATCCACGTATTTTGGAAGCAAGAGATAGGGACAAGGACAACATCTTTCGCCTCCTTTTTTCTTCCATCTCGCCCTCGTCTGAGACGTAAGCGGCTTTTGGCATTCTCATAGGCAAGAGGTTACACCGTAGAAGCTACACCGAGCGTAAAGGTGTCGCAAAGAAATTTCTTATAGCGAAAGAGGCAGAGTCGAATAACAATGTCACGCCTACGATCGAGATGCGACGTTTTCTTTTTCATCTACTTATCCTCAGAGGAGCGTAACGAAACGACGAAGATTCGAGAAGAATCAAGTGGTAAACGAGCCTCTGTAATAAAGTATTTTCATTCGACCTCACTTCAACATGGCCTTAGTGAGTACGTTACATCTTGATATTTTTATTTTGTGCTTGATCACTAGAGGATAAGGACGCAGGCATCTGCGACGAAAGTATCGAAGACAGTGCCGCCAAACGAAAATAAACGCCATGCGATCGATACTGACACTGACGTTAACAGCCATTTCGTCGCGCGGAGGCACAAATATCCTCATAGATAGCATACTTCGTGGTTATAGCCTGGTCTAGCTTGGCCAACTCGTCAACACCCTGCGCTCCTATGCTACCTTATGCCAGCCATTTAGTACGTTTGTATAGCACAATGCAGCAGCAGCCGCCGCAGTAGTAATAGCAATTTTAATAGCGGTAGAAGCGTCGCGTAAATAGGTAAGCAGGAACAGCTCCCCTAGCAGGAAGCCCAACCCTCGGTATTTTTGTCATTACTTCTGATTCTCTATCGCACTGTTCCTGCTTTCTACTGCTATTGCTGCGGGTCCCTGCCCTAACGCCGTCCTTGGCCGGCTCGGCACCGTAGTGTTACCGAACCGCTGCCAAAGCGTCCGTTCTTTTTCGACGTCTCTGACTACACAGCCTTTCGAGAATAGTAGCGCCATTAACTAAGAGCAGCTGACGCTCATGTTCAGTAAATACGTAGACGCGCCACGGGAACGTAAGAGATGTAAGACGAACGACGGAAATGAACGAACCCAAGGGCTAAGGGCAAACACAACGCCGAACAAAAAAAAAAACCGACTGACTCTTTTTCTTGCTCTAACTTTAAATTCGCTCGAAATTGAAAGGCCTCCGCAGGTCCTGGATCCACCGACGCTAAGGTTTTGACTGCAACTGTATTTTCTTTCCTCCCAATCGGAATGATGTCTCGATTGTTTTCCTGTCCAAACTATAACGGGGCCTTCAAAGAAAGAAAGAAAGGAAGGAAAAGAGACACTCTGGTGGTGAGAGGGAACCAGGAAAATGAGTCTTAAGCAGCACCACTTTTAGAGCACACACTAAGCACCATGGGCTACGCTTCTCACTTATCGTCGGTTTTTTTGCCCTATATTCCAGGCCCCTGTCTGCCCGCCTGAATAAAATCGTTACTTCTACTCGGACAGAAGCCGGCTTGTCTTTATTGTGTCACTTCGTTCGTATATATCCCCTTGCCATCTTTTCTTCAGTTTCCCTTGAATCCGCTCTATCGTTTTTTGCTCGTTGTTCGTGTTCGTGTACAACAAAGAGGTCTTTCGTGCGTAAGGAAGTCTTTTCCAACTGTCCCTATCGAACTGATTAGCCACGGTCCGTCTTACTTAATCGCCTGATGTGCGTTTCGGCATGTCTGTGGTACAGGATTTGATTATCGTGGTGTGATGTCGATCTGGCGGCTTGGCCCCATTAAAACCAGCTTTGACAATAACGGAAATCAGACATACGCCAGATGTACATAATGAGGTGGATACGAGTACAGGTCCATGTAGAAATAGATACACTGAAACATGTGGAACGCCATAATGAAATTTGTTTCACTCCCTTACGAGATACCCGGCAGCGTTACCAGCATGAGACCTACTTCGTATATTTGCTAAAAGATTGCAGAACAAGATCTAGCCTTGTTGTTAAAATGAGCCGGAATGAGTTTTTGCGAGCATAGTTAAGTTATTCTCAGCCTATCACATTATCTTTTTTCGCATAGCCACCTAACATGAGTCCAGAACGCAGGGGAAATAAAGGTACCACCATTGTGATCCTTTCGGCGCGTTCGTCCCGTTGAATATTCAATTCTCTTGCTATGAAAATTAATAAGTCGACATCTCAGTTTCATGCCGTCAGGCCAGCCGCTTTAGCCTTCCTACTTTTTAGAGTTCTGTTGCTGCGCGGTCTTCACAAATAAGCACTGCCACGATATGTTGCGAGCAGATCGTTTTTATAGTTAAGTGATGAGGCTTCCATCGGTCGTCTTTTGGCAACAGACGCTCTTAGTAAAGCAGCCAAGGCAATGAAATCCGCCACCGCCACGATTCACTTAACGCCGGTGGTGGGAGGGGGGGTGGCGATCGATGTTGTTGAAACACAGCCGGTTGACGCTTCCTGCAATCAACAGCTGAGTGCTCCCCTCGAAGGCACCTAATAGTTCTTTCCGCTTCCTCCTCGCCTGCTTGTCCGCCTTCCCTGTCCACCTTTTGTTTCTTAGAACTCGTGTGAGTGACGTCGCTGGCGAGCAAAACTGCCGTTTCACTTCGCGTGGTATCTTTTGCTACGACGCTTGCGCATCGTTGGACTTTTCGGTTACAGATTCGGCGCTTCCGTTGATCGAAAGTAGTCGGGGTATTTCGGGTGACTCTGTGAAAATGAGAGTGGAAAGCGTAGTAATAAAAAACAAAATTTACCCAGGCCAAACGACGAGAAGTGTTGTCTGCTGTGATTACGTCTGCTAGCATGAGTGTCGCCGTCAGCGGACTGGACTGCTACAGGCCACATCTCTCAGCTAGTTAGGTGCACAGCTTGGTTGCAGGTGAGTGCCTGCTTCCGATAAAAAGTTCCACTCCACCAACGAATACGGTCTCTTTGTTGCAGCGAGGACTCTCTGCTGAAGGACTCAACAGCATCGATTGTCATCCGATCCTGTTTGAAATATTCAGTATTCCTTTCTTTGGCGCTTGCTGCTGTCCTAAAGGCGACCGCTATAACTTGTCGCAGCAGCAATAAACTATCGGCAGCAGAATCAGCGATAGCAACAGTTATAGTAATAGTAGTAACGTATAGATTGGAACATCAGCAGCCGCCAATAGCATACAGTGCTCCATCGCTCCGTTTATGAGAGAAGGTTTTGGTCCTGGGTCTAGAACAGGAGTTGGTTCCCGCCGGGAGAGGAGTCATCGTTTTGCCCACCGAACATTCTCTCATTCTCTTATGTTTGTCGCACATCCTATACTCCCGGCCCATCTACCGTGTCGGACGCTGTACTTGGAACCTGCATATCCCCCGCGAACAAAATTTTCGCTGGCTGGAAATTTTTGTCTGCGACAACTCGCTCCTTTTCCGAACGTTTCCCCGACCCTTTCCAACCAGCTGTTCCTTTAGTTGATTGACTGCACAGCAAATAGGTGCATGTAGGTAGACTACAGACTTTTTATGTGAACAGTTTTAGATTCGTACGCCGTCGATGGCGACAACGGCCTTTCTACTCTGATGAGTCGTCTTGCTTGTTGTACCTAACGACGACGGTGTTACCATAAGCCCTAGGAATATGTATAACTATGCGTATATGCGTACGAGAACGAGGAAGCAGTTATAGATTGTGTTTAGAAGACGAAAGGTCTTTACGGCGCCCTAAAACAGCCCTAGCCTAGCAATGTAGTTAGATAAGGGGAAAGAAAATGTGCCGATAACGTACACGTAAAAACGTTTCACTTATTGTATCAACAGCTGCTTCTTAATAATTACATAGCTATTGGAATACAAGTATTCTGTATCATGCTTATAGACAACAGTATTTAACTATTGTGTCTCTACTAGAGTCATCTTCGGTAGGCAGTAAAGTTATATGACGTTCGTTTCCCTACATACAAGTGACAATTTCGTCAGTGTTCAAATAAAATCATCGAAAGCACGCGAATAAACCCAACAATTCAGTCAAATGATTTATTCATTTATGACAAGCTAAGATCGATCGTCTACTTGAAAACGACTGGCTTGTTCGAAGAGGGCTTGCCGGGTACGACTACAAGAAAAAAAAACAGACTCCAGCAGGAAGTATTGCTGAAAGCACCTGTCAGCTTTTCGAGCAGAGCAAGCGCAACAAACCGATTGATATGAGCCCTAACAGGAGAAAATGTTTCTTAATTCTCCGAGCTCTGCCTTTCCCCATCAAGTTACGATTGCCTTACAAACCTCCCTTTCCAATCGGACTGACTTCTCTTTTCCCACTACACGGCTTAAATTTTGTAGTCGCAGGCCAGACACCCTTGCGTGCTTGTAGTCTGCCGTCCACGAAACGGCCACGAGCCGTCAGAGATAGGCAACCTACCGGTCCAACTCAACTCAAGCGAGTCATCGAAGCCAAAAACTTACGCAAAATCACTCCTTCGGGACCCCGCCTTGTGGCTGACGTCATATCGTTGGACTTAACGACGAAGAAACGCCTAGCCCGAAATAGATGGAAGCATTGCTTTCTGTGAGTGGTTTGGGGATAGATCGATGAGGATTCCTAATGTCGGACCCGGCAGAGTCTTCCCCCACCTCGACAAACTGTCAACCCACCACCTAGCAAGCCAGCAGCATAGAGCCAAAGTCCAAGCCCACGGGGAACGGTGACGCACGTTGACACGAGCCTGCTGTTTAAGTAACATAGAATACATTCGTCGTCGCGGTGCAGATATCACTGGTTAACACGAAGCTGAACCAAGTGCCAATCCTATCCCAATATTATGAAGGTGTTTCTGCTCTTCGACATATGCTCGCATATATACCCTTGTACAGGCGAAGAAAACCAAGGAAAATGACAAACGGAATAGCTTGCAGTGAAATATGCTCAGCGTGTGCGCGGGAACATCACCCAGTTGAACGTTATATAGCATACAACCGGATTACCATGTTACAATGTTATGTTATCTGCTGCTGTGTATGACAGCAAAACTCCATCAGAGTTTTGCGTAACTTAACATCGAAGTAAAGTTACTGTTATTATTATACTAAACAATAAAATCGCTTCTACCTACCAAGCATCAACAAAGGGTAAAATTCATGCTCGAATGGCTCCTAGAACGCCATTATGATTTACCTATTGACAACCGACTGCGTCCGTCCTAATTTCTCTGTATATGTGTACACGTTTTTGGCCTGCTAGCTCACATCAAATACTCATAGTACAAAGAGAACACGTCAAATATACGAATAATTTCCTTATTACAACTCAATGCACATGACGAGATTCGTCACCACTACAGCCCCTTTCAACATCTCATAAAGTAACTGCCTTTATCAAACGTTATAGAATTACCTCGACCATACATAGCCCGTGCTCGTTCTACTCTCATATATGTCGATACACGTGCAATATCTTCGAATCTGTGAACGTATGTGACCGAGCGTAATGTGGCGTTATAAAATCGCCACCAGTATCGACTACAACGGCAGCGAAAGCGCAACAGTCAAGGAAAACTTATAGTTCAGGCTGTGTGTCAGTTGAGGAAGCCAAGCGATCCGGTCCTTTTACGTCCCCTATTAACCCGGCCACCACTGGTTCACCGTATCCCAAACAGTTTTCCCCGTCGCCACCCACCTGCCAGCACGATAGGAAACTATTAAATGGCCACTACGCGCCCTTCTGCTGACCATTGGGCCCTGTTGAGTCTGCTCTAGTCTAGATGACTGCCTGGGCGGATGACCCCCGAGTCCTTACTGGTGTATGATAGTATACCTGCTACTACTACGACCTGCGTCCGCTATACTGTGTTATGGGAAGCTCATCGCTGGCACCCCAGCGGGCTCAACCCAGTTCGCTATGTTTGTCCCAGTGCAGCCCTGTCGGCCGAGGCCCCAAGGCAGCTCGACAAGCCGTTGTGCGGAAGCGCCTAAACGAAACACCAGTCCAAGCAGAATGGTCGGGATGGTTGAGGAGCTAGAGCTACCAGCCAGCAGTAGGAAGTGGATAAGAGCATGACCTGGAACGGAGATAGGCCACTGAGGTGTTTCCCGTGCACAATTAAAGGCCTTCTATTAGTCGAAGCGGCCGGGTTTTTTGCCCCTTTCTGCTAAGGGGAGAGAGCGACTTTTTAAAATAAGCGAGCGGCCTGCTGTCCGAATGTTCTTCGATATAAGCCTTCGAATGAATCCCGCTTCTGAGCTTCATTCCTTCCCACTCCCCTCTACCCACACGCCTCCCTGGGGCTTCCTTACGGCTCGCCTGGTTGCCTTTACGTCCCACCACTGGCAACAGCGCTTTTTTGGGGCGCCAACATTTTCTAAATGAGCAGATGGACAGGCAGATGCTGGTCGTCAGCCGTCAGATTTAACCGTTGTTCGTTAAGAAGAAGCATTACAACAAGTGTTGAAGATGTTAGAGGTTAGTCCAATCTCTTTTCACACAAGAAATAAATGGATCATTTGAACAGTAGTATTGTCAAAGGTTATGATCGTGCCTTTACCCCTCAGACAAACGATAGTGTAGCAACCGGCATGTTGAAGAAATTTGATAACAGGTACAAGAACAAGCCAAGATGTAAAACTTCATGGTTCGCATATCCTCGACATTTCCATTTCCCGTCTTCAGTTCACAGTAATAACTCACCAGGAGCTCGGAGAGAGTAGAGCACAATGTTATCAATATTTTAATGTGGCTGCCATTCGGTCCTCATCTATTGGCTTAGCTTACACCAACGTGTAGTACGGCTATATTTATACGCGCTAAGCCGGTTAGCTAAAACCGAACCGTCCCTTGCCGCTCACTCTAACCAGCACCTCAACAGAACTTCGTAACAGCTCGTAAAGGGGAATGCAGGATAGTAAGGAGATGCAGGTGCAACATGATATATGCCCCTCGATATGATTACGCACCCCAATAAAGCGGAGGCAAGACTTTTCCCGGCAGTGTATAGGTCGCTGCGATCGGGAAGCTAAAGGCGGTTCGGGAGCTTGGGATCCGGCTTAGCGTAGCTGCTCGTCAGCATATAGAAATAGCCAAGGGGATGATCAAACACATGTACAACAACGAGGACATGTCCATTGTCCTAGGCTTGCTATGACTGTCACGTATCGATTTAGCGGACCGGGTCAAGCTAGCGACGATCGTGACGATCGTGCACAGCGTGGCAAGGATAGTGCGTAGTTGCATAAGTTGTTGCCTCGATGTTTCGTCATCAACGACTACAGTCATTCGGCAATCTGACACTGTCACGCATGCTGCGTCTGCTCAATGGAGAGACGAACTGTTTGTGAACGTTCATATAATCATGATAGATCTTCAAGCAGTTACAGGCCGCTTTTCGTAAGAAGCCCGGTAATATCGAAGAAATTTACAGATAAATATTGTATTGGTAGCTGTTTGGCGATTTTTACTATACACTTATGCAATCAATTCGAATATGCACAATAATAAGGTGAAACAGCATTTGAACGTTTGCTGCTTAGGCTCTTTTTTCGTCTTCTATCTTTAAATGGTATTCAGGGGGGGGACAATTCTAAGTGGAGTCCAGTGGCTCATCTGGTTATTCAGAGAATTAAAATATTAGTTAATACTGTTATTCCATACTATGCGCGAGATTCGTATTAGTAAAATACTTTAATAATAACAATAGTATCTCTTGTAATTCTCTCGGAGGTCGGCAACAGGATGGCCGCGTTGTTAACAATCTTTTGTTATATATATATATATAGTATACAGGTTAAATCATATTACTAAGTACTTATGTTTATAAGTGAATATAAACATAGTTGTGTTTTATACCTATCATTCTAAGGGAGAGAAATGTGTTTCTCTACCTATATATATAATTAGTTTGCCGGCGCCATGCGCGAGCAAGAAACGAACGGTTAAGAAAAGCAACTTCATAATTCTTGTACGGTTTTCGGCTATCGTTGAACCCAAGCAAACGACCATTTTTTCTATGGTGTAAGGGAGACCTAGTTACGACTTAGCAATACGCAAACAACACGTACGCTTTTTATTAACGAATTGCCTTGTGTACCTTTGTGCCTGATTCTACACCGTAGGGACACTACTTCGATTGCACGAACCAAACATTGACTTGCCGCTGAATTCAGCTAGCTAGGCCCGAATGTAAAGTGCGCATTTTACAAATTTATAAGAATCCTGTGACCGAACTGCATCGCTCAGTGCATAGGCTTCGTCTTACACCAGCTCTGACGAGTCACTCGAGGCAGATTAGCTATCTCCTTCTAGCTGAGTTCCTATGTGGGGTAAAACAGAACGGACGCACGTGGATGAGAAGAATGAAGGGGCACAGGATCATAACAAAGGCCGAAATGCTGCGTCTGTCTTAGATTCCCAGTCGGCACCTCCATGAAAGTAGCGATCGTAAAGCGCCGACAGGCTGCGATAGCGGACCGAACACCAAACAGAAAGACAATGCAGATCTATGGGGAGGAGTCAACCGGAGACAACAACCATAAAAACGGCCGTCCGACCTTGTGAGGACCTGGAGAGTCGTGGCGATTTCACAAGCTTTTGTTTATCTTGGTCGCGACGCCACTCTCACTACAGGTTCAGAGTGAAATGGAGGAGCAAGCTAGAAGCACAGCAGAATGACGGGAAACAAACTTTTTCCCGTTACATCTTTACTCACCTCTTCCAATTCACGTTTATATAGATCTCAATGGCTGTTTTCCAGCCTGCACTTCTAATATGTTCTGGTTACTGCGTCGGCTTCAGATACCTCTTTCTTTTTTTAATAGTATTCGAGACTTCAATTGTCTGGCTAACTTTAGAATGTATTAAACTTTTTTATTGTTTCTTTCGCTTCTGACCCTTTCTGTAACGGTATCTATTCGTACTCAGCGACCTATCTATTCGTAAGATAGTCTTCGTGTTTATGCATGTACTGCCCTGTTGAAGAATTAAAAATGTGAAGAGTCAAAACTACAGCATGGTACTAGTTCTTCTTGCCTACCTGAATAGCATCGCAAATAATCAACCAGCAGTTTTTAAGTGCGCTGCTAAAGTGTCTACCATGCCAAGGAAAACTGTGTTAAAAGCATGCGTTGCTTTGTGAATCACAAGCATTTCGCACATAGCATATTAATGGCGCCTTTATGTCTTAGTAGAATTAGCGATTAGTTTGTAGCTTACATGCCAGTCAGCCCTATAAGCAAATCCAGGACCACAGCATTTTCAGTCTCAGTTCCTGCCGATTCGGCACCTCTTGATCCGCTTCAGCTTTCTTTCATTCATTTTTCAGAGCCTTCGGCTTGTCTCGCTCTTCGGTTGTAGCTGCAGCCTTACCAGCTGGCGCATCACTACCTTTTGGGTTAAAACTGTGCCATCTTCATTTTTTGCTCGCATCATCGTTTTCTTGTGGCCCCTTTCGCCAGTGTTATCCGTGCCCCTTAAGCCGCCACATACGCAACTACCCACTTCTCTCAAAATTTCTAAAAACAAGCCGCATTCGTTTTCTCTGTTTCTATATTTTTCCTTTTTCGGGTGTGAGCCTGCTCTATACTCAAGTTCTTCTGTTGTTTTCTGCTCAGCTTCTTCTTTCCTTCGTTTTCCTTCGTTTTTTGGGGAGTAGCAGGTTTTCTTTGCTCACCATCTCCCTAGCTCTGTGTTTCTCTCTCTCTCTCTCGCTCTCTCTTTGTTCCTTCCATCTGTATCCCCATCTTCCAGTTTACCGCTGCTGCCGCCCCTGCTGCTGTTACGGCTATTATACTTCCGACATCGCAGAGCAACGCGGTCTCGGTCGTGATAGCTAGCGCCGATGGCGTCATTTGTGGTCCGTCATGACACATCATTTCATCGTGCACAGCGCAGTAAGGCTCAGCCTGAAAGATGCTGTGTCGCTCATTTTCTGTTGCGTCAACTGCTACCGAATCGTCTGTTGTGGTGCAGGGAAATCCCATTGCTCCTTGGAGGCGTCATAAAAACTACATTACCCTTTTCATTCCAGAATCCCAGGCTGATTCAAAGCCGACAGTGTCCACATGTCGATGCTAGCATTGCCCAACCTACGTTAGGGCTTTAACGCGTGGCCTTCTTAGCCCACACTGGCATAACCATCGAGCCTCGATATAGACGGCCTTCTTGCACAGGCCGTTTTTAGCCGTTAGCTGGCCGTCAAGAAACGAAGGGGCAAAGGTCATGACGCGCTTGTTGATTAGTCCTTCGATCGACAATCAACATACAAGACAACGTCGACGACGAGAACTGCGGGTGTTTTTAGCAGCACCACGCATAAAGGCAAAGTCAGCGAAAATAGGGCCATATTGTCTAAGCAGTATCATATCGCACATTATTGTAACTGCAATAATACGACAAATCTATGAAGCCTTTCCTACAAGCTTTGCTGTAGCCGAAGTTTTTGAATGAAGGACCTCTCAAATGAAGGAGTTTTTCGGAGAATCAGTTCCGTGACGCTTGACTATCATCATACGAGTTCACTCACAGAGCTTACCGCTGTATCGAAGCTGATAGCACGAAAAGCAACTTGCGCATTACTAAATTAAGTGCAAAAAGTAAAAAAGCTTATAAAAAGTGCGTACCCTTATTGCCCTTACAAACAATTCGCACAGACATGTCGCGCTTTACCACAAATACAGACGCATATCGCATTACCCATACCATACAAGCCAGCCAAAACGCTGTACGCGTACTGAATTCGAAACATTTCTCCATAAAGGGCAAGCGATATTCGGAGTGATGTCGAACGCGGAGGCAATTCGGAGTAAAAAAATAAACGATGCAATACTGATCTAGTTAAGCGCTGTATACTGCTCCTGATTCACTTACACTTAGATTCCTATAATTAGTCATTTGATTTCTTAAACCCATAACGACATAGAGCTTGATAGATTATAGTCAAAGACACCGTCTACAGTAATAACGGTTATAATGACCAGTTCATACAAATCTCGCCTTACGCAAAACGGGCCTGACAGCAATAACTATGATCAGCACGATCCACAAGCGTTCTATATATTCGATTCATCGTTCTTGTTGCTTCTTGCTTTTTGCGTGTGCGCCTGCTTAGCGTCAAACTACAACCTCCAGCCAAATCTGCCGCCTTCACCGGACAACTGCAACCCTACTATGTTTGACAGATTTCGAACTACATCTAACAGAGGTTCCCTCTGAGGCAGTAGCGATCCGAGGCATGCATGAGCACATACAACCGACACAACGGCCTACCATATTCACATTCGATCTTAAATGGCGCGGAAATATTACCTACACTTTCCTGCGACTGCTCGGTGTGTTATGCTTCGCGCATAACCGATTTTCGTATAGGACTCCTTTTGTGGGAGGCGGTAGCAACGGCAGTGACGCTAACGTCCTGAGCCACCCGATATCTGGTAGACGCTTGCACCTGCACGACAATATCAACAAGAACAGCGCCTTTACCAGTCAACTCCACGAGTACATGATCGTCGCGTGGTAGGTGTTCCAATGGGTTCTAGAAAGCACAAAGTACCTTCTATACGCGTCGGTAAGTAACCGATCCGATGAGATTTCAGGAGGAACAGACGTTGGATGCGGGTGTTTGGCAGACAGAGCACAATACTACTGTTGTAAAAAGCACAGTTGTTCTAACTTCAACAACAATAGCAACAACAATAATAACAACAGCGGTAACAGTGTTGACCGCAGAAGAGGTATGAAGACTTGTGTTAGAAGTGATATTGCCTACGGAAATTGGTCTACCCTGACTGGCGCGGTTTACCTCAAAAATTGTGTTGTCAGTGAGGAACCTTTATTCTCAAACCGAGCGGTTAACACGATGACGAAATCAGACGACAAATTCGATGTACAATAAACTCAGTATGCGTCGTAGAATTCGTAAAGCACTAAAGAGAAATAGGCGTATGAGGAGATTGCGTCCGTACTTGGGATGAATGCTATAAATGGGTCGTTTTATCCCGACACTTCACACGACATTGAAGCCGTTTCGTCGGGGAACATCGTAGTGAACAATAACTATCCGTGACGTATGGCAGCAGGTTGTCAAAACAGCGGCTGGTTCCTTCTTCGACGATAAGAAGCACAGGAAAATTTTGCAGTGGTGGGTAACAATGTAGAATAAGGTTTCACCCATGGCGTGTGCTACATAAGGCTGTAGCCGAAAAATGTGAGGAAAATAATGTCAATTGAATGGAAGACGCGATTTTAGTTGCACAGGACATAGGAAATTCACTGCGTTTCGATTATCCATATCAATAACTCGTTAAGGTTCTATTCTCAACTGTAGCTGCTAGGATAATGAATGTACTCTATCATGTGCGTTCGTTGCATTGTCATATCTGTGTCTTAAGCACAGTAGTTAATGTGCTCAACAACTCCCCACTATTCTGGCTGATTTTTACATGACTGGGATGGGCTTACTCCTCACTACGCAGAATAATTAACAATATATATATATATATATATATATATATATATGAAAAGGTCACACATATTTAGATGAGAGAATAGCAGCAAACTGATCCTATTTAAATAGGGATCCGAGACAAAAATGTTTTCTGACAAAAAGTATTTACCTTCTCTGTCAGCATTACCATTTATCGGTACAGCCTGCTGGCATCTGACATATACACATGAGGACCACCGGAAAGTACTCTATTTAGATCATATATCGTCACAAAATAATGAGCCTTCTTCTTTAAAGCTACGTTCGGCACAACGCCTACCACGAAGTTTATACAGCGGCAGGCTCATAAACTGTTTACATAAACAGACAAAGTATGCTTGAGTCACTTTACATGGCATAAACGGAGTGGAAACATTCGTTAGCTGCCGAAACATCGAAGCGAAGCGCCGCAAACGGTTCGAGAAAATATGATGACTGCAACGGGCGACGCGAAGACAGATCGACACACATCTGCGTCTGTATGCATGTATATAAATATATCTCTGTAAAGCAAAATAAAAATCAGGTCCCTCTTCCTGCCTTTGTCCAGGTATATTTACTTCAAGCGATATGTAAGATAATAATGGTCGACACCGATTGAAGATTAGAAGAGACGATTCGTGAGCGAAGCTTTACTGTTTCGAAGTGCCACTAAATTTTAATTCGATACGTTAGGCACTTGCGGGATGACTTCAGCTACTCCATGACACTTGATTACGGGGCGTTAGGGAGAAGAAAACATTTTCTGCCATGAAAAGCATAGCGATCGAAAAGCAAAGCTCACGTGCCACCAGTACAATCTACAAAGCGATGGGTGATACAGAGAGTGCGTGCGTTGTTTACGATCCGCACATCAGCAACAACGATAAGGGCTTCAAGCTGATTGCGGAATGATACGGATAAAGACGTTTGAAACTATTTCAAATCTGGGGGCGGATCTCAGGCAGAGAAAACAAAAAAAATATCTGTCAAGGAAAAGATATCACGCTCGTGGCCTACCCCCTAACCTTTTGCTAGGTGCACTGATTACTATTTTCGTCCTGATATGCTGTAGATGCGGAGAGGATATACATTGGCTTAGGTAGGCGAGCACGTGTGGTAGAAGTCCGCACCTGCTCGTTTTAAGCATTTACTTGGCAAAAAGCTGAATACCCCAACCCGATCAATCTCATATAGACCAGACAAGATCCCCTCCCATAAACATTGTTTACGCTAGCCGGAAAATTATGATACAGGAATGTGCCGCGCGCAACGTTCCTGAAGGATCTCGCTCGAATGTCTTCTCAAAAGAAATGGTCAGCAACAGTTACTCGTTTTTGCATCTATCTACATAGGGGAGCATATCAGGGGAAAAACACGGGTTAGACTTATTGCATGAATTTTATACCCGTAAATTAAGCAAGCAACAGGCCACCGAACGCTAGACGAAAGCGGGGTCGTTGGGTCGATTGGCTAACAGCGAAATTTCAAACAGTAAGTCATATCAGGAACTACATCGTACGTTCATGTGCTGCTATATATTCGTATGTAATGAAAGCTCGAGTTTCGAGTGTAATGAAAGCGAATGGAAGAATTCACCTATGCATTTTTTTTTTTTTTTTTTTATACCTTTTTTTTATACCTGTCTTGTGTATTGTTTTATGCTGTTAATCAGAAAAGGATGGAAGCATTTCTTCAAATAAATAATGAGCTTGATATTAAATAACAATAATTAATTCGGTACCAACAGAGCTTCTACACACCTAACACGGCAAATAGTTAAAACTCCATCATGAATCATATATACTATATAATGCTTGAAAGCTACTTTTCTCTGATCCACATCGAAACATCCGTATACACTATTATGATGTATCTACAAATATATCATGGTGGTAACAATAGGCGCATAGTTCTTAAGCAACTGTGGAAGAAAAAACGAAAACGCAGCACGCTCAAATATATGTGTACATACATTTGTATTACTATATATGGGTTCACAAGCTGAACAGCCTGAGAAGTCGACAACCTCCCTTAGCCATCTCGATCCATCAGCTATATAGGACATGTCGCGTGGGACGATTGAAGTCGATGCGTCCGCTGATACTGCCCTGAACACGGTGCTCAACAAATCCGAGAGGAGGACATCAAGAGCCATGAAGACAGGCCGCATTGGAACTCACGTAGTAAGCAGCAGTAGGAGCAAGACTGGCGTCGGCAGTCGATGTACATCGGCAGCGCAAAACAACTGTTTGTCAGAGAAAGAATCCGGTCCACGAGAGAGAACCCGTTATGGAACTCATTATTCGCTTGCAGTAGCAATGGCAGTCCAGTAATAGAGGTAGCTAGAGGCAGTCGCTAGCGACGCTTTTTCAATACGACATTCAAAAAGAAAGAAAAAAATCCTTCTCTTCAGGACGGGTCAGCCATACATAGTCACACGCCACTTCGCATCAGTCGCCGATCCAGTATCAGCTTTCAAAGAAGCAGAAGAGAGCCGTCGAAAACCGAATCAGCGCAGTGAACCTTGCTCGAATTGCCTAATATCATATCGAAAACTCATCTTATACAAGTATAGTCCTTCAGCTTGCAAATCCACGTACGACAGGGAAGTCCATTGTATACAGACCATTGAGAGAGCAGGCTAAGGATTCAGCTCAGAGTAACTAGGTCTTTGATCATTACGCACGCATGACACAAGCCTAGACAAAGATACAGGCCAGGATTCGGATTCGAGGCCTAACACATAAGCGGATGCACTAATACGTAAAATAGAGCCCGCGTCTTTTATATACGAAGGTAGTCCCTATTACTATTACTATTAACGGTAGGTACCCGAAGGAAATTTCAGTCTTGGAAAACCGTCCATACAGGTGTACAGGGCTGACCACATAAACCTAATTTTTTCCAATGAGTTTTTAAAACTGTATCTAATTAAAAATCTATATTTAAAAGGAATTGTTTGCATGTACAGGATACGTGGTTCCTGACGCTTATATTTATTTGACATAGCTGCCACTCACTTACAGCTTCGGTCCGGGACCTACTCATTTTCAAAATACTTGTCCTTTAGTTTGCAAATAGCCTTTTAATAGTTATCGTATCGTGTTAAACTGTCGCTTAAATTATGTTACATACGAAGAATTATAGAGGATATAAGTCTTGTGCTGAGCTCCGAGAGTCGAATGACTTAGGAAAGCCAATATGTTCAAAAGATACAACAGATTACAAAATACTAACCATTGAAGCCTAACGCAGTTGGCAATATATATTCCCCTCTTTAACACTGACATTCATGTTTGTATCAAAAACCTAGATGTAACGAAAATGGCTTTTTGAGTCGTTTGGGTAAATTTTCGAGCCCTTTAAACCGTAACCCTATTTCCAGTTTGCTTTATAAGTCCTTCATTTTTCCGGACTCGTATGAAAACTAGCAAGGACATGGGGCGTCCATTTCAAGCATTAGAAAAGTCTTTCATCGGGTAGGGTGTGAGGATTTGCCCAGCCTAGAAAGATTGGATAATAGCTGATCTTCACCCAATCCGAAAACGACGCCATTTTTCGCCACTCTTTTAGCGTTACGAGCTTGTTGTTTCGCTTATGAAAGGACTGGCTTTCTTTTGGTACCGCGAATAGCAACTAAACACACGTCCGTTATGACAAACAGCCGGCCAAAGTTTGTCCTAATTTAAGTAGCCTACACTGTAAAGTTCTGAAAATCGAGATACTAATAGGATTTCGTAGCAGACAGATCCGAATCTTTTAGTTTTACAATATTCATCAGCGGCATCACTACCGCGAAAGCATCGATACCGAATCTGTTGTTATTGGTAAGTAGCAAAGCTGATGAGCCATATTCACTTCCTAAGCTAGCCGTATTTAGGAACATAACAATAGAGCAAAGCAGAATTTTTACACATCAAGTTGTATACGTTTAACGTACTCACAAGTCTTCACCCCTAAATATTGAGAACCGAAAAACACTACCGCACTCACGATAACTGTTTAGAGCGCCTAGCTAGATTAATATTGGCACAGTTGATTTTTCTGATGTTTCAAATTTTTGCATTCAGTTCTTCTTTAGCTAAGTAAAGCTTCGCACCGTTGGCCCTTCTGAGCGCAAAATATAGTTCGTTTTTTGCCTGGCTTCAAATTTGGACCATTTTGCGTCTCCTTAATCTTTACCGAACAAGCACATTACTACAGTACCGTCAGAGGGACGATGAACTGAAAAGGATTGACTTATGGGCAAGTAAAGCCGTTCACTATTCTTATCCCTCTAGAACGAGCAACGTACAACTCGTTGTTGTAATTCTGCATATAGTAGTTACTCGTTTTCGCGAGTAACATGGAGAACATTTCGGCTATAACAAGCTACTCGTATTAACCCCTATCTGCCTACCAGGTGCTAGGAACACAATTTACTTTTGAGACTACCCTTAGTGCTCCGGCGACGACTAACTGCTACTGCTGCTAATATTAGTAGTGCGCGACCAATTGCTCCAGCTGCACGAGCTCGCTGCTTCGTCGATTGGATCACACGACACCAGTATTCAGCTCCGCAGTTCTCTTGCAGTTGGAGCATCGTTATCGGAGTACGGTTCTTTCGCCTTTCTGCCCGACCCTTATTTTTGGGCTTCCTCATGCTGGTGCAGATATCGCCTGCTGCCGCTGCCATAAACCTTTCATAGAGTATTCGCAGACTGCTTCGCGTTGCGTGCACGCGATAACTGCAGCCGTGTTAAACCAAGCAGAGAATCCCTTCATTCCAAAATTGTCATCTCAGTCGTAATGTCATTAGAAGACCGGACGTAAGCGGAGACACGAGTCAACGGATGAGCACTACAGAGAGCGCCGAAGACATTCAAATAATAAAAAGAGGAAGGAAGAAAATAGAGGGAGAGTGAAGGATCACGAGTAAAAACGACGTCTGGACAAGGAGAAGGAAAACAAATAGAGAAAAGAGAGAATGCGCGAACTCTCTAACCAGCCAAATACATCAATAGCGCAACATTCAGCCTATACAGAGAATACAAAGAGGCGAGGTTATAAACGAGGCGTACTATGTAGAACTAGCTGATGGTCATGTATCTGGGAATATGTCATCGTACTGCACAGAAAGCTCGTACATTGACTCACGGACCTGTTTTACTTGTAGGAAGCTGCTTAAGTGATACAAACATTTCGAGCAGGGTTTGATTCCTTATTGCCGTTTTGTAATGAGGCCCGCGATGTATTGTGTCGCAGCGTAATTGATTTTCACGTCCGTGTATACCACGTACCCTTTGATTACTGACAACCGTCAAAGATCCGGGCAGTTAAGCAAAATAAAAAAAATCCAACTTTATGCATAATAATCAAACTTAGTCGAAAAGGTCAGCTCAAAAAGACCTTATCCTTTCACTAAACCACACTATTTATACTTTCAAAAGGTTTCGCTCAATACGATCCGTCCTATGAACTTCCCGTTTATAGACACTAGCCAGTTCCCTTTGACCCTACCATCGTTACTTAGCAGAACTCGCCGCGCATTACCAACTGCGCACGTAGAACTACCCGAACAGGCCAGCTCACGATGGTTCACAGCGGGCAACCTAAAACTATCTGCAAATTGTATTGTCCTCTTAACGACTCAATTAGGCTGGCCTTTTGCTCATTGTCGACGCTTGCTCTTCCCACCTGGCGGCGACCTTATGTTAGCGCCGGCTCTACAAGCATCAAAGAGGTAGCACCAGCAACACCTCCGCCGTTACCTTGGAAATCCCGCTGGGAGCAAACTATCCCAACCGAACTTGTCCGGTCTACTCTATCGTCCGCCTACATCAGGTACTGGGGTTACTCGACTATCGCCAGGTCGCTGGGTGCCCCCCGATCGTCACTGGAACAAAATCGAATAGATTTCACTACTTGTCAAAGAGCAATTCCCGAAGTGCTCGTAGCACTTGTGTGGTGCAATATCTTTTGAAGAGGAATGTTACCGGTTCCCTATAAACGAGTTCCCTATAAACAGTGAACAGTTCTGAAGCTCTTATTGTACGAAAATGTAGCATACATGCGTAAAGAGTGACAGCGTACCTATTTAAGATAATACCTAAGAGAGATTTAATGCGATTCGATGTTCTCTTGTAAAATCCTTTACTGCCATAAGACAATCTCATCCAGAGGCCCATACGCCAGAGAAAAGATGGTACGGGGGACCTGGATTCAAAAGGTTTTCGGTTCAAATCTAATTGGATGAAAACTGCAAGTTAGTGCAACGGTCCGCTTGGCCAGTTATAATTTACAATATATATATATATATATATATATATATATATATATATATATATAAATATAATGATCAATGTATGTAGGTTCGGTATAGACTGCATCGACGCGATGTTTACATGAAGTAGTGCACATAAGCCGCTTTGTGATAGTACCCTTAATTTTAAAGTTTGTTGAAGCCTAGCTAAAAAAACGATTGCTTCGCTAAGCAGTATTGGTCTATCTAAATTTTAATACAGTTTAAAATATAATATAAATGAGCGTCTAGACATGTAGATTGTAGGCGCGCACAGTCCTCTGGCCCATTGACAAGGTCTTGAAATCGTGCTACTACAGGAGAGTCGCAGAAAGTTTGTGATACGTTGTTTTCTTAATGGTGCACCTGTCCCTTTCAAATCGGCGATCCTGAATATACGACAGACACTATGAAACACCTCTTGAACAGACAAAGCCTGCGTGAGTTGGGTTAATAGCTACTTGAGCGCTCTGACAATAACACGATACGGTTAAGTAAGGTTGACAATGGTCAGATGACCCAACTTGCGATTCAGCTTATACTGCACCATCTATCTAATAGTGCCCATGCCCTTCATCGCAATGATATTATCGCTATACGTGCATACACGGTGCTGTTTCGTCTAACTACAATAAATTTATCAAGCACTAGCAAACATAGCTGGGTCTGGGCAGTTCCGCCCTCGTAAGCCGATCGTACAGTTGAGCGTTATTAGCACATAATATACAATACAAAGTGCATAATTAGCTAAATATATCTTGAGACGGTTCATTAAGTAAACCCGGCAAAGCTAGTATGTTAATGTTCTTTAATGATTTCAACAAACTCTTACTTACTATTTTTCCTTAAACAGCCGTTGTCAAAAATACTTACTGGACAGCTGTGTATTTTTTTATCACAGATTAGCTGCAGTGACGACCCAGTGACCCGTCAGTAACATCGCGAATTGGACTTTGTTATCTCTGTACCCTGGAAGAGTTCACAAAGACCGTCCATTCTTCCCCATATGTGCAGCTACTTCACAAGGCACTTTTTGATTTTACTAAGACAGTGAGTAGCAGATGACCCTCCTGCAATAATTCTGTCCGTTCCTGCTGCTGTCTCATCGTAGCTCGTCATCGATGTCCTCGCGTTCATTTACTTCGACCTCCTAAATTACCATTACACAGGTTGGAGACACTCGTAAAAGCAACGGCAGTTCGACGATAACACGTCGTCGGGTTTCACCGCCAGGTGCCGCTGCCGTCAATGGCATGTCGGTCCTAAATATAGCTAAAATCCAATCAATTTTATTTTTCCCTCTAGTTTTCCTTTGTTAAACCCCGTTCGTCCTATCCTATTTTCCAGTGGCTGCACTAAACAGGCATTTACCTCATTACACCAATTGCACGTGCGCGATTTAGCAACAGTAGCAGTCCCAACAACAGTCTGGTCGCTAAGCAGCCCAGCAAAAACATCGATCCGAATGATACGGGCATGAACGAGTGCTGGGGCTATAGATTTGTGCAGTTGGAGCTCCTCTTACTGCATGTGCCAGTGTCCTGTAGCCGACCTGCGTTTGTGAAATGTGCATAGGTGTGCTTAAGCGACTTTGGTTTTGACTCCCTTAAATAAAGAGGAATAGAAACGGAGCTCAGTGCTCCCACAAACAAGGGACTCGTTTAGGGAGCACTGGGAAAATGTAGGAAACAACCAGACCGCACCGATGGTTTTTTCCCCGGTTTTCTGTTGGTGTTTTAGTCAGTGTTTTCTCCTGTCGGTTGTTGGAGCGATTAGCAACCACCGACAATGAGAAGCAGTTCATAGAAGGTAAGGATTTTTTGACCTCGCTCACACCTTCCACCGTCATGTAGACTGTGACGCGTGGTGTACGGATAGGCCCGAGTATATGGAGTGTATCGATACAACCTACGATAAAGCAGGTATAGCGAACAGGGAACAACGGGCACCCAGGACGACTTCAACGGCCGTTGTCCCTATTACTTGTTCGCCACTCTCTGGACGTCGCCATGAACCGCAGTTCTCACCGGAAGCCGGTCCACCGAGATCTTGCGACGTCACTCCATTATTATTATTATTGCTGCTGATACTACGACCCAGTGGCTGCACGCTGTGAAACCCGGGTGAGCCTAACACGATACTCGTTGGAAAAGAAATTCAATGAGAGACAAAATAAGAACGCAGACAAAATACTAAAACGGAAGACCAGATGATACTACGTTTTAACACATCTGTTGACTCCCCTCGTTCGTTCGTTGTCCGCCGGCCTGAGCGCTCCTTCTCCCTGCTTCACTGTCTAAGTCAACAGAAATGTGCTGTGTACCGACAACCCGTATCAAACGCCGCCTTGAAACACACAACTGTCGGAAAACCCTAGGAAATAACACAGGTGCGCAAACCACCTGCAAGCACATATAGGACAGTGGCGGCAGAGGATACACTATAGAAAAAAGACCTGGCTTAAAGGACAGATAAAAAACGAATGGTACCTTAATTGTCTTACCTGAACGTTTTCGCATCTGTTCCAGAGACGCGTATCAGCGGGCTACGGCTATTGCCCACCGCGCGTTAAATAACCTCTTGACAATTGGATCGCACAGTAACGTGCCACCGGTAGGATAACTGTAAATGAGAACAGCATAAACCCTGGCTTTCGCAGATTCTCTTTCCTTAATTAATATATTTTACGAGAATAGTCTATAAAACACCATATACGGCACAGGATTGTATTATAGGATATAAATATAACCTTTTGTTTTGCATATAAGATTACTCATATTGGCCTAGTGATTGAAAATTATTATTGGAAGATACTATGCTCAATTTGCCTGTATGCGTAGGAAGGTATTGGTCAGACCACCATTTGTATATGCTGATTACACTTCATTATAGTCGATCAGGATATAATAATACTTTCAGTTGGGCTTGCCTTAGGCTATGTACTATGGCCACGATAATGGTTTCTATTACATCTAGGTAAATTCGTAGGTCTTGCATTACTATCAGGATTTTTGAAAATTTTAAAATTGACAAATAATTAATGTCATTAGAAATTACCGCAGTGTGAATCATGAGCCGACGTAGTTATTTTGCTAGCAGCAAAATTAAACTTTTTTGTTAGAACGATGCCTTGTCCCGCTTGTCTGCAAAGTCAAGATTGTTCCGTTTCAGCGTCTTTCCTTCATTCTTTCGCTATAGCCTGTGCCTGTTTTGTGTTGCTATACATGGCTACCTAATGTTAAGCACTCATCCAATTTCTTCCTGTAGCCAAAGAAAGCGGAGAAAACAATGGGACATAAAGGCAATCCACGAGCAGGTGAAAGAGACAAGGTAAATGGGTGAACCCAGTCTGCGTCGTCATTGTTACTCTGCTGAACCCGCTGCAAATAAAGGAACTAAACGCCTTACCCCGTGCCGACCTCTCCGACTGCTCTCTGCTTACTCGTTACTCGAAGAAAAAGAAGTGGACGATGTTTCGTTGATGTGCTTAAGTCGATGGTTGCTCCATACTACTCATGCTTCACTCTTTACCGCACAGAAAGCCGTACGCCATCTTGAAAATCTGGCGGAGGAGTCAGGCACTGGTCCCGAGGACATTGCTTTTCTATGGGATTGGCAAGGTGTCTTGCTCCGTTGGCCCGTTTTCCGTTGGTTGATTCCACGACCAAGCACCAGCAGCAGGCACACAGCTAGTGGACGCATTCATAGTCATCGTCATCGTAGTTGTCAAAGGTGTCGCAAGAAACACCTGTCCGAGTGGCAGACTCACGTCGTCGCCCCATTGTGTGCAGTCACCGCCATCACTAACATTCCTTTCTACTCGCTCTCGATTGCAGTCATACCCGGCGTACATCGCCAATGCCCTTTCCTCCCCGGCCCTCGCCACCCCCGACCCTCAAGCACTGCCGCTGCTTTCATCCCCGCAAAACGTCTCAGCATTGTATCGTGCCATTGGCGGCTGCACTGGTAATGTTTCTTAAAGCTGTAGTTCGATTCGGTTCGATACCTGCCCGTCCGCTTATGCGCTTCTCATTATTGTAGCAGCGCAATAGAACGCGCTTGGTGTAAGGATGTGAGTCAGGGGTAAAAGGGAAGTCGCTACCATTGCTGGAGCCGCTGCCGCTGCCGCCATCGCCGTTGGATGGCATGGGCGTAACTTGGAATCTCTCAATCTGCACCTACCCACATGCTACTACAGCCCCCGTCACATCCCGTAGACCTTCGTGTTTTCCTGCTTTCATGAGTCCCTTAGTCTCTTCGCTGTGCCCCGTGTCTAGGTGATGGCTGTGCGAGCGTGTGGATATACACTTATAGCCGTTCGACGCAATCAAGGGTGGCGCAAATACCATCTCGCACTGCTTCGTGTGGCTGTAGGAGTTGCTTTTTTTTCCTGTCACTCTGGCACTGTTTCTCGAAGGTATAGCATGTTCTATCAGTCTCTCTTGCTTTATCTCTCAGTTAAGCTCAACTCTCGCTTTATGTCGTCTTGCCACTACTTAGTGAGGAGAACTACATCGTCGGTGTGCTTGAAATGAGTTGGTTTATGTTCGGGGGTTACCGTTCTCTAAGAGGAAAGAAGCTTACCAAGTCGGAATTTACCTTTGAAATACGTGACCGCGTATGTACGTTGGACAGTGACTACCAACGTATCATGCTACCGCATGAGTTTTCAGAGAGCGGTCGGCTTGTTACATCCTCTAATCGCTAAATGAAAACTTCTATTATATCGCATCGAATATACCGATCGTCAAATAATGTAGCGGCATTCAAATATGCAAGCAAATAAGCAAGGCCATTGTTGCCAATCAGCAATTTTATCCCGGTGTGATCTGCCGGAGGTCATGTTTCGTTTCAGAAGGTAAGCTCAGGCTTGCATCGTCCTGCCGCATCCTAGGTACAAGCTCATATAGGCGGAATCCTCGCCAACCTTTTAGTAGTATAGTGACGTTCTTTCCTGCATCCTGAGTAGCCGCAATTTGCAGCCTTACGATAACTGCTGTCTCCTGAAAAAAGTTTGTTTCCATTTTATTCTCTTGCAAACAACCATATGCTATTTTTTCTGTTCTTTTTCTGTTTTGTCAAATCCAGTCAGCTCAAACAATACATGTTTTATAGTGTGACTCAGACCTGCAGTTTCCGTCCCTTTGCCTTACGGCCGTATGGCCTCAGACGCATGCGATGTGCTCGTGATATAAATGCAGCAGCGTTCGACGGGGAACAGGGAACCGGGCTGCTATTATCTGCTGACAGACGACAGTACTGCCCAAAAGATGGGCTAAAACGAGACCTAACAAGGGACGCGTTCCTTTCGCCGGACGGCGCTCCTTAAGCATCGCCGTTGTCCAGTACCCTAAGTTTGATATCGCAGATCTGGGAAAATCGAAAAGGGGACAAAAGGGCAAACTCTTCGATGATATAAGGAACAAGCAACGAGATGCTTAGGGCTTTGACGGGCGAGCCAAATCGTCGGAACAGCAGCAGCAGCAGCGAAAGTTGCGGCAACAGCCTGGCCATCAAAGATCCCCATCCATCAATTCGAGCTATGCGCGTTTTCCGAAGACTTGCTTGAAGCCGACTAAACAGGAGAATGACGACGCTAAAGACGCTGGCGACGTTGAGCCAACGGAACGAGCTTGTCGCGCAAAACAGCGAAAAGGATCCGATCGCTTCAAGAGCTCTTATTCGTTCCGGGAAGTCAGCAGCCAACCTTTTTGCCATCAAAGAAGTTGTAGTCGTTAGAGATGGTCTATTTCTATGCGTTGCTTCAATACGTCCGTCTATGACGGACAGACGAGCCCTTTAGAACTACATAGTCTTTGAGCCAATCCCAATTTGTCAGTCAATAGTGCAGACATCTCAGCTGAGTATTATACAACATACTGTCTTCTATAAATACTATTATGTGCCTTGCACTCTTTTTGGAAACTATATAGAGACAGCAGAAGTGCTTTTACTGTAATAATAATAATAATAAAAATCAAGTGTTCGATATTCCGATTGTACGATACCTTGTCACGGTAGACGAGCCTAATGCAAATTCTGAGATAAGAAACACTTCAATGCCAAAGATGTTTCGCAGTGCTGGCGCAGCCATCGAATAACAGGAAGATTATACACATAAGACAGACGCTGAGTTAAGTTTGTATTTTGTATAATAACAATATTTAAAAATAACATGTAACATTTTGTGAACTTCAGATTATGCAGTTTGTATCCTCAAGGGCTACTCTATTATTCAATCGATGTTCACGTAACAATGCTCTCGACCGTCTATGAAAACGCTGGCCGACCGCACCTTCGCTGACGGAGTCATTAGACAAACAAGAAGACAGTAGAATCATGAAATTTCAGATTAGGCATCTTTTTCGATGTCCTAGATCACAATTTGTCACAACATAATCGTTTTAATAACAGATACGTTAATCAAAATGCGTGTGATAGAAGCAATATGCATCTTTTTCGTGGCCTTGTAAAGCACCGCTATCCACATAGTGAAAACAGAAGCAAAGTAACAGTGATAATGCCAGTTGGCTGTCGGGTTCCCATTTAAAAGCAAAGAACAACGCCGTAAAGCAACCATGTTCCTGATTACGGAATGGCCAAATGAGCGTTTGTTTTACTAGGTAGTTACAACAGCAACTAGATGGTTTGCATTATCATCAAGTTCGTACGAAGAAAAGTGTCTCCTAAGCATGTTTTGATATTTGTGCCTGTGAGCTTTCAAAGATATGCCTGAATGTCTGAATAGACTTGTGTCCCTGTTTGTCGTTGTCCATTGCTTTTGAACCTGGAACGCTGAGAAGAGTGCCAAATTAGCGTTTATCCGTTAAGTTTCCCTCGGCGGTTAACGCTGTCAGCGTATTCGGAGCTCTATTCTGCTCAGTATTTTCATAGCTTGCTTATCACTTTTGGCTTCCGCTGCAGATTCGATGACAGCATGGCGACATCCCTTCAGGGTTAAAAGTGCAGTCGTCGCAGCTGCTGTGCCATGATCGGCCTACGCAAGAGAACAGCAGAAGCAGCTTGCGATGCTCACTTATTTTCTGTCCTTCTCACCCTATTTTATCTTCATTGCTCATCGAATAGGTGGCTTTCTTTTGCCGGGGCCTGCTGGCTTTACCTTTGCCCGTCTACGTTCTCTCGTAGGCAAACTACTACTACCGCTACTATAACGAAAAGGAAAAAGAAGACCGGGCCAGGTCAGTGGATTGTACCGGCGTATCGGGCCTAACCGGTGGCAAAACCACCGAAGTCTGGCACAGACACATAGGAGGTCGGGAGGCACCGCTACTTCAGCAGAATAAGCCGACTTTGCTCGTCCTACCCCATACAGCTTCAATGTCCGATCGCTGAAACCCCACAATCCCTACTGCCGGCTAATGCGCTGAGCAAATATATACCTCATTCTACTACTGTCGTCACTAATTGAGCTTCGGCTGCGCCAAATACAACAGAACAGTCTATCTGATGCCCAACCTAGCAAAGGGGAACCCCATGAGCCCCGTTTACCTATCCCGCGTAGTCCGAGCAGAGCGAGTGACGGCAGAACTAACCGCAGCACAAGTGGTACCAGCGACGTGGTGGTGACCACGAACGTAACTACGCTTGGCCTATAAAAGAAAGAGCCACGAGGTCTGGTTCGGCCGCTTCTTAGTCTTAATGTAAACGGACAGTATCCCTTGTCAACGCGCATTCTCGATCAGTTTCTCAGTTAATTTATCCTGTAGCCACGTCGTAGCTAAAAGATCGGTATGTAAGTTCCCGTCTGTGCCGCTGTTCTGTTTGCTTGCAGACTTTGCATAAACAAGAATGACCCTTAAAACGATAAACTGGGGTTTCAAGTAGAACGAAACCTTTGTTGGACACAATAACGTTGAGCTATTCTCGAACCTGTTCTAATCAATGATTCATTATAAACAAGCATTAACTATAGGTAAAAAGTACTTGGGATAGTATCGCCAATCACCTGCCATTCTTCGAAGTTCGCTTTCATTCCTTTTAATCATAGCCAGACTAGAAACCATATCGGAGGTGTTATTTGCATGTTTTCTATTATTTCAGCTGCCTGCGTACAATCCGCACAGACATCTTTGTTCTCGTGAGAAAAATAAACTATAATCACCTGCGGTATTGGCGAACGGGGGAAAAGCACGCAAATAGTTTCGGCTAAGAAAAGACTTCAGCGCTAAATATTTGACAGTTCGAACCCACACCGACTTAGACCGATATTTATAAGAACCGTATTCTCTATTCCTTGGAACTGTGAGCCGATCTATTTATAGTTAGCCAACGTGTAACATAAATCAACACTAAATATCTAGACAAAAAAACGTATTCAAACTGAACTTCACCTTTCTGCCACGGACTTATCATCGTTTAAACGAAATATCCACATTCTTCTTATGAGAGCTTCTGGCGCGACGTGCGGCCGCGGTTATCGTCGCCGCGTGAGCCATCACCACACTGCAGCAATAAATGCGGATCAGTCGTTCTGCTCCAGAGAGCTCTCAGTTACAGTGAGCGCCGCCCGCAATCTATGTGATATTAAGCAAGTGACAGATAGCCGGTGTCTATCTCGTCGGAGAGATGGCCGACCGGAGACCCAACGAAAGCATCGCAATCACCCCCAGAACCTCAATACACCGGCCACTAGATGCGACACCAGTGATATCTCCGGATCTCCGGCTATGCTCGTGAGCTGCCACGTGTCTTTGGGCGTTCATTGACGTCCAAATGTTGGTACCTGCGTATATGTATAGCATCGGAAGCGAATGGAGCAAGACGCGCGTCTAATTGTATGCTAGATCTTGCCGCTATTTTGAATGGGCGAACACAATCACGCAGTCGGCAATGAGTCACGATTCGTTGTTGTAGGGGGGGGCATCGAGAATCTAACAAAAAAAAGATACTGCAAACTGCGGCTGGTGTTGCTCACAGCGATGGGTTTCTCTCTCTTTCGTTTCGCTGTTATCGTATGACGCACCGCACCGATCCTTTATTGTTTCTAATTGGGCCCAGTTTGCCGTATGGGCTAGAAGCTGATACGGCCTAGACGATGCCACTTATACACAGGTTGGCAGCGGCCAAAGCCGGTCAGAATGGCGGGCTCTCAGACAACATTTTACTATTTCATAGATAATCGCGCGATCCACCGTAGCGGTTTTACGCTACGAACCAACTGCGAACAGGCTGTTCTGAGTTCGTGGTAGTCGCACGGCGACAGCTAAAGCTTTCGTTAAATACTGACGACGAATGACGCCACTGTTTGCGGCGAACGTTCTAAATCGAAAAATGCTTAAAGAAAGTCAAAGAATCCGTAAGCAGTGAACATTTTCGACCAAAATCAAACAGCAAGCAGAACAATAGTAGCGACAACTTCAGAAATTGCTCTTTATAGATGCGTCAGAGGCAATTATCACACAGAGCCATCTATCTGTAGGAGGACGCAAAAATATGTCACTACCTCACCCGCGCCCTCGTTTCACTAGTCATATACAGGTCGTGACGTTGGAAAGCATCGCCGACTAGGTGGCGTCATCTAAATTCAGCCACATTTGTTGTTGAAAATAAAAATAATCATTATTTTCATTTCACATTTTGACGCCAACCTATACGATTAGATATGAACACGTTAAGGACCACGGACGATTGAAACGGCGATGATTCGACTGACAAAGCCGCCTTGAGTGCTTAAGATACCTGCTGCTGCAATATTCTGACGTGAGGACACGATATCCGCCTGCGGATGTTGGCGGATATCGCGTCGCCGACCGGACCGGCGTTCAATCAACGACGGATCTTCTTTTCGATCGAAAAGAAAAATCGAGGCTCGCTGCTCGCAATTTGCTTTGTATTTGAACGCTTTTGAATCTAAATGCCTGGCCAGCGTTTCGACCCTTGAGTCGAAACGCTGGCCAGGCATTCAGACTTGAGCGATTGTTTATCTATTGCAGAGAAAGTATTGCTCATCAGCGCAGCGGCTGTTGTTGCTCCATAGATTTTTACTAGATTAAAGGGTAGGCGAGTCCATTTCGATTGTCAACTATCTCGTCCGCTTCCCACTTCGGCACCTGCAGAACGTCACCGATCTGACGTACGCACTTCGTTTCAACAAATAACCAACGGTATCGTCTATAATGAATAGATATGTACATGCGGTAGGCATGTTCATGTCGAGATAATAAATTTAGAAATATAGACTGGCGGACGCAAAAATAAACAGGGAATTAGAATTAAGGGGAATTAAGAAGTCGACTTGGACTCTTGCATCAGTTGCCATTGGGAGTAAAATTACCGAATGAGCTTTATTGCCATTCCTCCCTTAACTCGAGCAGTCCGGCCTTGAATTGACGACGAAGCTCGACGACTGCTTGTCTACGATGCGTACACAGCGCAACTATCTTCTGAACGAGCTAAGACATGTATGGATCGTAACAGCTGATAAAGGGGCGGGAAAAAACGTCAAAAATATTCCACTGATATAGGAACGACGAAGCTGACTGATATAAGTACAGAAGCGCTAGTGCACTAAAAGCAGAAGTGTTCGTCTGCTACGCACACTTAACTGATTTCAGCATTCAGCCTTGCGGCAACTGTGAGCGAAACGTGAAAGTTAGAAAACGGAGCAGCAAACGCTCGCCGGAACAGGGAGAAGTACGCGTATAGACGTAAAACGACGACAGTAACAACGCATTTGGAAATATCGATGTTTAAGTAGATCAGAAATGTACAGATGCACAGCCATTCCATCCAGGTCCATCGGTTCACATCCACAGACCGCCCGAACAGAGATGACAAACACTTGCATAATATAACAGTGGACTAGCCTCCATCCATGAACTATCCTACTATTGCAACATTTCGCTATTGTAGGCTATTCTATGACTATCATTGCTGATAAAACGTCTCGTAAAACCTTTTTATATTCGCGTGCCACTAACCAAACGCTTGATGACTTTAGTTTCCCCAATATCAGCACAATGAAAATAGAGCACTTTAAGAATGGCGCAACGCAGCCGCTCCGCTCAGTGCTCTGGAAGATCTCTCACTTTCTTAACCTAGAGACTTAATCTATTTCTTCCAACAGAAGACTGCGACGCTTCTCTCTTCGGCAGCCCGAACAAGTGGCGGTTACCGTTTGCGCTAACATTCAGACCGTGTCCTTAAACCAAAAGCAGGTTACCGATGGACTACCAAATTCTGTATTACAATATGACGATATATTGGTCTAGCACAGATTAATGCCGAAGCGAGCTTTTATACATATTTCCCTTCCATAAGTGAAGAAAAGAAGCTCGGAAAGGTGCCCCTCAATAGTATGTGTCGTGTCCAGTTGCATTACATATTCGACTGTGTAAAAACGCTTATTCGCGTTAACCTATCGTTTGTAGCTAGCTCACTGACATATCTTGCGCTACAAAAATCTACTAACCTCTCAAGATTATGATTCCTGACGTTCCTCTCATATAAATACCGCATTCATATGATTTAGATGTAATCGATGCTTGCTCTTAAAGAGCGGCTTCCAAGCGGTTCGGACCTGCTTATGTATGAAGCCGACTGGCCGATTTACCAAAGCTGGCACATCAAGCCGCACTACTTACTGCTTTGTCAGCTGATAGCATAGCAACTTACATAGTACGACCTGAGGCGGACGACAGGCTTTCGTGGATCAGCACGTACGCGTCCACAGCTGTCCCGTTCAACTGCCGCGGATCTAGCCTAAAAAAGCCTCAAATCGATCCCAGCTCCGAGATAGATATGTAGTAAGTGGATAAAGATGGACTGGATAGCTTGACAATACGGACGCGGAAGCGCCAATAACATCTGCTGCCTGACCCCTATCTCTGGATACACGTACTCGCTTCAAGGTACAATCACTGTATGTCGCAATATTAATAACGAGCAAGCGGTTTGTGAACAAAATGATTTCATGGCTCGTTCCATATCGGGAAGCTGCTCTCTTACAGTTGAAGACTATTGGCTTGGGGAGCGAACCTTTGCACGTCCTGCACGGGCCAGTCGTCGATAGAACAAGTCAAACAGATTCGTTGATCAAACACAGACGAATAGGCTGCTGCGGGACAAAAACGGGAACGAGTTGATATTTCGAATGTGTTCTCTTGACAATAGAAGTGAATTAGGTTCAATCCAATGAAGTGGCTGGTCGATGTTTCTACGTTTTCTACCAGACAAGCAAGAAAGAGGTCGTACCTCGTCAGGTTTCCGTCGAAATAGCGAGCTTTAGTTGGTTAAATTTACCCGGACCGATCTGTATAGCTGTCATTTCCTTCTTCGCGTAACAAAAATACCAACAGTAATCATTAATTTACCTAAAAATAGAGCAATTTCTTACGTTGCCTATGCTCCGTTTCGTCATTTTAAAACACAGTGCGTTCCGCGAAGTCGAATGCGGTAAGAAAAACCAAGAGTCTATGAGTATTCTACCTATCGGTAAATTACCAAGATTTCGTATTATGAGTGAACGATAAACGATTTGATCGTTAACTAGACCAACAAACATAAGAGGATTAATATACTATTTCACCGCAACAAATTAACTGACGATAGCGTGTCTTCCTTCAGCCTCATTTAACGCTTGCTAACGTACAAAAATAACGACCACCACTCTCTAGGGGCATAGACGTAAGTCTCCTACACAATCGAAACGCGATGTCCTGATCAGTCCAGTTGTCACATATAAATACATATATCTGCTTCTATTGCGTAGACTGCCATGAGGCGATCATCTTCCGTTCGAGGCCAATGGCTGGCAACTGTGCCAAGCCACTGAACTGTTCAATAGGCAGACGGACAAACCGACTTTTATGCATACGAGTTTAATTAGGGCTTTGCTTTTTTCCTCCGCCCGATGACGAATGCCACTAAAAAGCAAGATGTCACATTTTCTATATATCGGTAGGGCAGTAGCGGTATTCAGGCACACAATGTCTCAGGCCGCCGACCTGCTACAAAGAATCAACCGTATCATAATCAACGCTACGAAAACATTTGATTTCGTATCTGCTATAGTAGCGGTTGTTGTTGCTAAGCTATCAAAGCAGGTTGACGATTAGAAACAGGCGTGCGTTCTCTGGGACGTCAGTGAGCCTCATTATTAATGTTGGCACAATAAACAATGCGCCGAACGTAACAGTAACAAGTTCCATTCACTCCATCATTCTTACCCAGTAGCTGTGGCTAGCCGTCCTTTTGCTACCCGTGTGCTATATTTATTTATATTCTATGCGGTACACCTCCCCACAGACTATACAAATAAACGCAGCTAAACAATCATACTCAGTCAGACCAATGTGGAGGCTAGGAGAAACAGCCGTCCATTTCCATAAATATCACCTGTCGTAGTCTATAGAAACGGTTACGCAAAGGCCTGCATAGTAGTACCTCAGCTTAGCAACGCATGTTAGGATTTGGGCTCTGCTTCGGGTTTGACAGTTAACCTGACATTCAATGGAGCCACTGAAGTTCTGATGGTGAAATCGCTGAATGCCGCTATCTGTTCCGTTAGGAACGATGGCACCGACGGCATATAGATGGCAATTTTCTGATGCAACAATTCTCCAGTTGCTATTGCCTCACGATGTTCTACTGACAGATATGTCTTTCTATTGTTTGTTCTATCGTGTTACAGTTCCGTTAGCTGATCGGCGGACGGTGCTAAGTCGTGAAAGGAGTCAGGCGCAGGGACTTCACCGTTAGCAGCAAGATAACGAACCATACTAACCAGTGTGTGTGCGCCTGGCTGTACGCGCTAGACGGCAGGCGATCCCTTGTGGTCCCTTTTCCTCAAACATTATTAGAGGTGGTCCGCTGTGATCATTATCATCATCAATGAAACTATCAACGAACAAACTTTTCGTCTGCCATAAGAAGCAGCCAACGGAAACGAAAATTATCGTTTCTTGATCATTGAAATGGAATGAGTCGCGTCAAATGAATTACGCTCTATACAGATCTTTACAACTGCATAAAATCGTTGGAAACGAATACTACTGCTACATGACAAACCTGCGATAAATTTTTCATCGCTTCTTATATAGACACAGTGTACGATGCGTATATTTTGTTTACGTAGTTTAAGCTATGGCGATATACACGGATGGCAGGTTTAAACTATCGATTTTCATGGTGGTCGATTTCTGTGTGTCACAATTTATCTACGTATTAACGTAGGTAACAACGGATGGCTTTTTCTAGCTAATATTGAGTTAAGCTATGGCTTGTTAACATTCCCCTGTACAACCCCAATTTTTATCAATAACAATTAAATAACCGAATATACGGAATCATCGCCTCCGCAGCTCACTTCAATTCCTCCTATCGTGAATGCCCTTTGCGCCCTCTTCCAGAAACCGATGTCTATATCGTTTTTGCGCTGCACGAGCCGGACTCTGTTCTATGACTCTGTCTTGAACACTTTGCCGACGGAACCTCGTTCAATCCAGCAAAACTAGCTAAAGCTTTAGTTTCCCCTAACTACTGTGACGGCAAAAGTTGTCGTCCCCGTTCGTCCCGGATAACACAAAGAAAAAGAAGATACTAGACAAGGCTACGATCGCTGTGCCTTATAGTTCTGTTAGGAAGAATGCTACAAGAAACGGCGCCAGCGCGGTAATGGTGGAGGCGACCATTCACAGCTCGAAAAATCGGTGCAAAAGGAGTGCGCTCACCGTCAAGCAACTGTCGATAGACCTATTTCGAACTGTGAGAGAACGCCATTCGTAAGGGAGTTTACAGCCCAAAGAACGTTCAGTAAGGCAAACACACAAGTCGGCGCCGTGGAACGCAGCCGTAGGCTCCGATAACCAACATTCGCAATCGACTAAAGTAGCCACAATAAAAGCAACAGCGGAACGACGAGTAGCGGCGCCGTTTTCTACTGCGAAAAGATCCCCCATGAACTTAAGAAGACAGACAACAATACTTCCAACGGCCAGCCAATAGCGAATGCAACAAATGCTCAGGCTACCATACACACCCTCATGACTCCCCACACCCCCGAGCATTCAACAAATGTTTTCTAAAGCGCATCAGGCTGGGCGGCGACAGCCGCAACAACGGTAGCACCTGTTGCATGTGCGACGCGGCCCAATTTAAAAGGACGATGCGATCTGCTACTGATAAAAAGAGCCTCGCCGACGGGTACCGAGTCCATCACCAACGGCCTGGCGGCTTCCGGCCTGAAAAGTTCCCCCGCCCCGCGACTACACGGATAGAGACCTTGCAGAACAATTCTGAAAAGGACGGAACGCAGAGACATATCCTGCTCTGCCGTTACCCCTTACTGCGGTTGGTACCAGCGATGGTAGAGTAGCAAAGGAAGAGAGAGCCGGACCCCGCCCCAAATGGAAAGGCTTTTTAACACTCGGTTCGGACTAAAGCTAGAAAAAGGTACATCGGTGGCTGGCAGTCATCGAGGAACGAGGCAAAGATAAACTAAGATGTTTGACTATAAAAAAATAACAAATTGCCTAGTCAGCTTTCAGTGGTGTCAGCACGTTAAGGACTATATGAATAATTAGTCGTTCCTGTGGAGTGGGCGGTCATGCTTTTTCAAAGGCTTCAGTAATTCTACCACCGCACAATCGAGCCCAATGGAACGGTATCTATTTAGCACGGGCCGGTGAGTCTGGGGCTCAGCCCTGACGTATAAACTTCGTTTCGCTGGGGCCACTGCCCACTAATTCTTTAGTTCCTCTCTTATACGTCGCTCCAGCAGCCCAGCTCTCAAGGTAATAGAATTACATTTGGTTATATTATCTTTACGCTATAATACAACTATAGTTGGTATTCTGCGGAAAGTTAAATGTCTGGTAAAAAGTCTGATCGACGGGTGAATGAAAAGGAAGGGTGGTATATCCGACTGGTCATGTCAAAACTGGGTAATGGAGAATAAGGAAATTGAGAGAGAGACGGTTTCCTTTTATAGTTTGACTAGTCTATACGGGTTCTTAACCACGATGATAGTCGAGCCTCCGCTGGCAAATATTATCATGGCAGCTTTCGTCTGAACAACATGGCATTTACGAACGCACCTGAACTTGTGTCAAGTGTGTATATAAGATAATTATTTATTGAAGTGACGATCAGGCCAAACATATACTAGTATAGTATATAAGTAGAGACGGATAACGGTATCTAACAATTAAAGGCTTTTTAAGGAACTTTCAATGTACGGTTACTGAAATAAATGGCAATCCTAACAAAAACTATTACTAGGCAGGGCCGCAAGCATGATGCAGTATATCTTTTTTCAGTATATTTATCTTTTACAGATAAGACCAATTTTAATTAACTCTAAATGAAACTTTTTAACAAAAACTTCCCGGCGCCGACAAATACGGTCCTATACGATTTAAAGGTCGTTCTCTCTAGCCTTCAGTCGTAGAATTTTCTTGCTACGTTTGAATCGCTATAGTTTGCAACTGTGGGCATATGTTTAATTCGATTAGTTTCTAATTGTTCCAGAAATAAAAAAAAAAAACACATTTTATCTACGTACACGTAACTAACATTGTGAGCCATAGCTGTTCAGTCTATTTCAACCGTTTGTTTTAGGCAAAAGTCCTTCTCTCTGAGACAAAAAATCAGTGACAGGAATACATCCACCGTTAGGAGCATTGTAAGTCTAGAAGTCTGACAACTGTGAACTAAGAGGGGCTCAAAACTTCCAAGTTCGCCTTTAACGTCTATGAGTTAGAGTTAAATGCTTTCCACTCACAGCGTCAGATTGAACGAAATTGTACAGCATCTTAGAGGCGGTCATGTTTATATTTTAATATTCTGTTGAAATCACCCTGTTGGGTAGTCTGGACAGGTACAATATAGATTTTTCGTAGACCAACCGTTTCCGATATGAGTTGTTTCACGTATCTTTTGTTGTGGTTCATCCGCTTACACGCACGACACCATCCCTGTACCATACGGTATCATGCCTCTACAATCGCAGCATAACAAAAAAATATTATTCTTCCTACTAAAAAGGTCAACAAAATATCAGTTTATGACAGCCCCTTCGATACTGCAAAATATCATAAAACGAAGGGCCTTTGTCCTACCGTTCCCGGATCGGTTCCGCAAAACCATAGTTAGCAATCCCGTTGGGCCTTTTCGAATGAAGCTTTCCTTGAATTTATCTAGAAAAGAAAGAAACAAACAATTACAGTATACAAGCTTGCACACACTCCCACCTTCTCTAAAAAGGACCCTCTTCACGATCGGGCTCTATTTGCTCGCTGAAACGAATCGGCCTGCAAAATTCATGCTTCACGAGGCACCTGAGGTCATTCGGCCAAACTGCTTCGGGCTTCTTCGGCCCGCTCGACTCTGTGGAGCAGTCACTCTCAACATATTCATACCAAATCGAATTAGCAGAACGATCACTCAAGGGTTACCTTTCAACGTAAAAAAAGAACACGGAGGCATTATAATACATTAACATTCGGATTTAACAATGTATTACAATTTTTGTTTATCTCCATTAGCATATTGCTGAATTTAACTTTAAAGCAATCGCGCTTTAAAATCTGTTTGCCAGCAGAAGTGTCATAGAAAAATATGAAAAGTTTCAAAATAGGTAACCGCAAAGTGCTTCAGGAGTCCGTGAAAGTTTTTAACAAAAAAAACCGTACCCGATTCAACCTAAGTGGATTCGCTTTTTTTGGGCCCATTTGCATGAGAATGGCCCAAATCAGCTTAAGGAGCTCGGAATCAAAACAACGAGTGCCACCGTCGGGTCTTGGACAGGGTTTTACTGGGAAACGGTGCAACGTCCGCCATTCTGCCTAAGCGGGATTTATCATAGCCGTCATTGGTTTACCGAACACGCAAACTGCCCCTTTCGCGCGTTGGCATTCGAGCAGATCTTTGCGATCTCTAATCATATTTAGTGGATGAAAAGAAGAGGATATCTGAGGCTACAAAGACATCAACCGTCAATTGTTCTTTACAGCGTCGTATTCAGACAAACAAGAATACCAACGGAACTGCATGGTGGCTTTTTAACTTTTATAGTCGTCTGGAAAATGCTACTCCCTTGGCTAGCTGCTTCGAACACGAAACGAATACGTCTAGGCCTGGTTTTAGGTCTTGCGTGTCCTTCGATTCAACAAGTGAACACGTCACCACTAGAGCATCATGAGCACACAACGCAGCATCCATCCGTCTTAGGTCTAGTTGACTGGCATCATTTACGTTAGTCTCCAGTCATCCCACCACTTCTTCGCCACCAGACTTCGACCATCATCAACGCGTGTTCGACACGAATCAATTCAGCATCTACGAAGCCACCGCCGCTGTTACCGCAATTTCGAGAAACTTTATTTTCCCTTTTTGAAATTTGCCGCTAGACGAAGATGAGGGGGGGGGGAGGGGCAGGAATACAAGCATCGTTTTGCTTCGGTTTCGCATCATTTTACCGTAAGGGTAGACAGGCGCTCTCCTCTTTCCCGGCTCAGCTATTCACTCCTATGCTTTCCTGTGTGAAGGAGTTTCTTGTTATTCTTCCCATCTAGTCGCTTATCGACTGCACCGCCTGACTTGTTTTCTTAGGTAGGCGCCCAAGTGTAGGTCTAGTGACAACAGCTACGAACTGCCAGTACGCTAACTACATGGTCAATGAATCAAGTCAAATGTAGAAGGAGGCAGTCGCTTTCAGCTTTCAGCAGCTAGATTTACTCGTGCATATGCCAATGGACGACTAAGTAAACGAGAGTAAATTTAATTTTTCTCAGCTGCCAATTTTCCATTAAAAGGTAATTCCCATCCGCACAATGCTATGGCTGATATAGAGACGAACTAACGTAAACGCTACCCCGCCATTGCGCGGTGACCATATGCGCCAGTGTAGTACGCGCTGTTATAGTGGTAAGAATGGTAATCGCTCATGTTCGTGATGTCGTTGAAGTACAAAAGTACACTACCTCGGAAGAAACGCCGGGGACTGGATTCTCATGCATTCGACACACGCACTTAACGACGCCTGTTACCAAACGCTGCAACCTGCAAATACCACAATAGCTGAGCGTATGAAAAAATGTTCCCCAAATTTCCTAGTTTACCTAAAATTTAATTTTAATCCGTTTTCTTTGTCTACTGATATTATAATATCAGCCTCTACTCGATTCAGCGTCCTGTAGCGGTCCTGTTCTATGGGTGTGCCAGCTGCTTTTGGTAACTTTAGTGGTCCGACTAGTCCTATGTCTTCCGAAGGTTTCAAGACAACTCATCACTCTATAAAGATGCGTTGGCCTAGTTTTCGCTTTTATTTCGAGAATTTTTTTCTATCGTTATCGTTCAACATCATTTGTGAGTTTTCGACCGCCATCCGCTCCGTCAGCGGGTTATGTGAACGATTCGTTTACCGCAGTAGTTCTTTCATGATTATTGACACGTCAAGCTGTTTCGCTGGGGTATTATATACCCAATAAAGCAAACAAAGCATTCTCGTTGTCGTCTGTTATATATAAGACAAATGTGAGGCGGCCATGCGTCTACTAGACCCCTGTCAACATGCACGAACCGGTTGCAATTGACATTGGAAGTAATAACTATTGGGAGCAGCACAAGTCTCACGATACGAACAGCGACGGATAACGTGCCGCTGAAAAAGGGAACATCGCCTCCATCGCTGACATCGTCATTGCTTTGTTGTATCTTCGCAAACACTCACCACTGATATGACGCTGTACGCTGTCATATAGCACACGATTTTTTAAAATTACCAAGGTAGCAGGCACAGGTTAGCTGAAGGAAGGATGCGCTAGTGCAATAGAGGCCAGCCCTAGGCTCATCTAGCCAAATGGCAATCCGTTCCAAACTCAGGTCTGCAAGGCCTCATCGCCCGTCCCTTCATTGTTTGTTGCTAGCGTAGACGGCAACTGAAATGATTCTATAGATGACTTTTTCATTGACATATTCTTAAGGACGTGACTAGTAGGAACGGTAGCAGAGGCAGCATATCAACAAGCAGAAACAAATTAGAGGAAAGGGGGCGACCCCAAGACGTAAGAGAAAGATATCACAAGTATTTCTTCGTCGAATTCTGTGTATCTATCTAGACGAGCCCCATGCCACTAAGCGCTATTACGGCCCTACCTATATCATTCGTAGCTTTGGGCCTGAAAATGTTTACCACTCAGGGATCTGCTAAAGTACGCTGACGTGATATGGTGCGTTCCCTTCATAGCATACTGTGTCGCGTTGGTCCATCGGAGACACTGTTCAGTGTTCATTCAATACGTCTCATAAATAAACCTGAATTAAAGTTTCGAGACAAACAACGTTGTATATCGAATCAGATCTTTTTTATAATACATCACGCAAAAATAAGCACTTATAGATACACATATCACTGTTGTCTAGCGACCAGCACTTCAAAGTCGAGCAGAAAGATGAACACGGGCCAATCCGTTTGCCGCATAATAGCCAGTGGCCAATGCTTCCCGAATTTCCCGCTAATGTCTACTTTATGTAAGTGTAACTGCCTTTGTTCCTTCATGAAGTAGTGACTACAGAATCTAGAATTCCTTAGCGCCAATGATGGCGACAAAAACAACGGACGCATTATTGAGCTAAAAAGTCGAACTATGCAGGCGCACGGGTAAATGAAGGGGCATTTCCCCTGGGGTATGTATAGGCACCGCCATACTGCATTTTTTATTGCACGATTGTGCACGGACTAGTGTGTAAAATAGAACGCTTCGTTCTAGAGACTCGATTTACACATTAAGTTACAACTAACGGCGGTTATTATATTTCATTGTACCTGAACGTATAATATATCGCTTCAGCTATTTCTGATTCGGGATCACATTTTCAGCTATAATATAATATCAAAATTATGATATCGTTGTTGGTTTTCAGAAAGATTGTCGTATGCACAAGATCGACTGCTGCTATCTAGTTTCTCATGCATTACATGAAAGAGGACAGTTAATAACAGAACGCTGTTCTTTTTATGAGGGTTAAAATGCATTAGCAGTCCCCTCTGCTGTACCAAACGTGGGGCGTTCATGGTAACGAAGTGTACTCCACGCAGAACATGTGAAGTTATTCGTTCAGAGCTGGTATTACTGCCTCAATTCACAACAGTTATATGAGGTTCAACTGTTCTGTCAGAATACGCTGTACGCTATAGAAAGCCTGTATTACGTTCTGATAATTAGTATCGTCATCATCTCCGCCACCATGTTGAGCCCTGTCTGGCGTCAACCTGATCTCAACGGAATTTCTTGTTGTAGTGTTTTCTCTCTTCAGCGTTGGTTTTCCTTGCGATCACCGCTGTTATAGGACAATTAGAATGTGCATTTAAGCCGGGTATCTTGGAGATGCCTCGACTCATACGTTCGGCAGATTCCATGCGAAGAAGCTACTTATAGCCGCTCACTTTATCGACAGACCTTTTCTTTCCCTTTTATTTTCTATTGCGCCATCGCTTTTTAGCTTGCTATCAACACTTCGTAGCCGATGTCGTTGTTGAAAAGATGGCGCGACTTTTTCTCCCTTGCAGAGTCTCGCAGGCGGCATGCTAGTAGGAAGCGACTGATTGGAGCTAAGTAGTCGGGTAACCCTTTCGATGTTGCATCCAGATCCTTTCTTCCTTTTTTTCTTGACAGTGTTGCCTTAGGGCAAGCTTCCTACCCATTGACGGCAGGCAGGCAGCCCAGCATCCGTCCCAGACCAGTCTTGTTTCGAATGGTCTCGCAATCTTTTTAATGTACAACCGAGTGCTTTGAACCTCCAATACTGTTGCTATTACTGGTCCGCCGTATACTGTTAAAGCCATTTTTTGTATCCCCAAAGACCAAGCGGTCGGAATAGCGCTTAAATATTTTTCGCGACCGCCTTATTTTCGAGATATCGAAACGTTACTACCGTGATAGAAAACTGCTTGTAGCAGCACTACTGTCCTTCCCGGGAAGCCTGGAGAGGCTTCTCAACGCCAAGCTGACACCTACTCTGTACACGACAGGCTCGCTTCGTCCCAATCGGGACCTCATCAGCTTCTGCGTCGTCGCTCACAAATGCATTGATCAGGCTCTGACAACGCTAATCGACACGGCTCATAGTTGGGTAACGGCACTAGGAGACGAAGTGCTCTTCATAGTAGTGAACCAGTTGCACTGACTGTTCTCGTAGTTGATAAAGGGCCGCTGAAAGCGCAGCTACAAACAATCCAGTGCGATAATTTATAGCGGCAGCTGAAACAACTACTGCTTAAAACGGCTCCTTCTCGGAGTCAATCAAGTCATCTAAGGGACTAGAAAGATGTAGTCGATTGCTGCTTTATCGTATATCATCACTAGCAGCGGCAGCAACAAGACTAGCTCACTCATCTGCTCTAAAATATATGGGTGCGGGCATATTTGTAGCGAGAAAAATTAGCGACAATCGCTGACTGATTAGACTGCATAACTGGGCTATTGTTTGATTTGGGTTCCCGATCGGTAAAATCTTGCTGATAGTTCGTAATTTTAAGTTTTTTTTTTTTTATAAAATAAGAGATTTAACTTGACTAGAGTATAATTTATAAGCAAATACTGCCGATAAGATCTGACAGCAACAATAAATTCAAATCAGATAAGTAAAGACAAATGTCTTTAATTTAATTGAAATAAACACCCAGTCCCGAGTTGTGGGACTTGGACAAATCCCTAATCTTTGCCATAACTTTTATAATCGCTGATTGGTATTGATCGTCTTGTGGCAACACCAATTTTGAGAGTTCGTCGACTTTTGCAAATCAGATCGAGTCTTTGATAACTACAAAAGTAAATGACCGTTTAAGCGCTGTAAACTCTCTAAGGTGCGTCTTTGCTCAGATCCAATATCAAGTTCCTTCCTACATCAGCGGTGTACTCTCAAAGAAGCAGAGAAAGGGAACTGGATACCACCGAAGTACCAAAGGGCAAAGGAATCTGCATCGAAGTTTTAGCAGCGAATTCCGGTAGACACCATTTCCAATTCCTATAATTTTCTCCCTTCACATAGACGCTGCCACATCCACCGGTCACTGTTCTCAATAGCCTACAGCCGGTGACCATGGATCGCTTCCGTCATCGGTTATGGTGAACCACGCCATAGGACTAGCTACTGCACTGCATCCGTTGGACTACTGAGAACGATCTCGAAAAAAGGATCGACTTCATAGAAAATAATTACCTGCAAAGAACAGAGAGAAACAGGGAACGAAACAGCAAGTTAAATCCTGCCGAATATACGCAATCGTCTTTCGTTCGTTCGGCTTCTTCAACCTCAATTGTCTTTCACTTTCCCACAGTATACCCCAGTATGCAATTTATCGGTTCGACCATCTTCACTATTCCAGTGGTGTCTCAGAACCCTTCGCAGCTTGGCCAGCATTGCCGCAGCCGCCTCCTTACGTTTTCCCACTATGTCTGTTTCTCAAAGTGCTCCTACCCCTATCACCCTTAGCAGCTGGATTTATCGCAGTTCGCCTGTCCGCCACTTCATGCATGGATCTGGCGCTGGCCTGTGACAGCGCTAGCCATAAACTATCATAGAGGCGGCGGTAAAGGCATCGGTACCAAGAAGTAGCGAGAGGGGTGTCTGTCCTTCTTCCGTTGTTCAGCTTCATCTCTCTCGAGGAACGTCGGGAATGCTGACGGTCAACCCATAGCACACCCCCGATATTCCCGTTGCGCCGCCTGCCGCTCGTCGGAACGCCAGAAAGTCGGATTCCCGACTAGACTACTAACTTCGCCTCTTATATGGTCTCGCGATTCTCTCTAGAGTTCGTGCGCTTGGGGGGCGCGCCTTACTAGGCTATTATACTTTGCTATTGGCAGTAAGCTATACCCTATAACGCCCCGGGTGCACTATCACACAAAGACCAGACGGGCTGAGAACTGACCAATGTAAGCATTTTTCTATTCACTAACATAGAACAAAGTCAGTGGATTGATTTCTGTAGCCGCGAATGGCATTTGATCAAAGGCAACAGAACGCAATAGCGTTGAACGTTGAAGAGGAATCAAGGAGCAGGGCAGACTGCAGATCGCACTTATCGTTCATTAGTGTCTTCCGAATGTTTGATAATCAAGCTTGAAGGCGTATACATGTCAATAAAAAAGAAACCTGAAAGCATATTAGGAACTGTCGTGTTTGCTTGCGCCTTTTACGCTCGTTAATATCGAGCGAGCATTCAAACACTCTTTGCATAGTTTTGTTGAGGTAATGACTGTGTCAATCTACGACAATTTAAGGTAATAATAGGCTAATATAGAATATGTAATCCATAAAATCGCAAAGGGTAATGGTTTCTCTATGATAAACTAGATATCTCAGACTCTCAAGTGGAACTGTTTAAACGAAAAAAACTTTCGAATGAAATACTGCTACAAACCTACATATTACTCTGTAAGACCATTCGATCATCAACAACAACATTTTACATCGAACATTTAGAGCTAGCAACTGACTATATATATATATATATATATATATATATATATATATATATATACAGGTATGTATATATATATATATATATATATAGTCAGTAAAGATTAATCGCATTTGTGCTAGTGACAAAGCGACTCAGGCTAGATACTTGCCATTGATACAGCATGTTTGGAAACAAAGCTTCGTTCTACTGATTCCACTACCAGTCACCACTACGGAATATTGCAACGGCCGTTGATGCTCAAAGTCTTGAAGCTCTTCTAACACGATTTCGTATATAAGTAGAGTCACACGTGCCATACAGATCCTACCTACGTAGGTACCGGTGGCATGATCATGAAATCTTGAGACACTTCCTGGTCATAATCAGTCAATAAGGTTAGAAGATACATGCTCTTTAAGGCGGCGTCTGACCACGGTTCTAATCTCACTTTCGATGAAGACAACCGTCAAATAGCCTTCAGGTTGTACAGGCTTCGACTACGTCTGAAGCAAGATTCAAGCGTTTCATTTGGGTCTATGGTTTGATAAGATCTGCATACAAAGATATAAGGCAGGTAGACGAAAAGGCGGACGCCACCCTCGTAGACCTCGCCACTAGACAGTCTTTTAAAATAATACGCCCAGTTGATATGTCATCACAAATCGAGGCGCTTCGTACGTCTTCCAAGTTGACACAGAAGAGAGATATAGTTTCGATTTAGACATAAGACTTACACACTTCGATAAAACTCTCCAAGCCCATGTAAACGTCGCGGTGCATTATACGGGAAAGTCGAATGCCCATTCCTCAATAAACAATATCGAAGATATATGAGCCATCTAGAGAATCAAATAGTAGAATTAATAGCAGTTATTCTCGTCGGAACACACGTATATCCAACATAGTAGGAATCTAAACGCTAATTTATAT